>NC_057841.1:8542500-8795000 GCF_910594005.1 Cervus elaphus | reverse complement strand
TGCCAGCACTTATTGCTTGAATATACTGTAGAAGAGAGAGAGAGAGGTTGCATTTATAAACTGCAGGGCAGAATGTTACCTTGTATAAAATGGTTTAAAAAATGAGCTTGTATACATTTTTAACTAATATGAAGTCCACCAAATGTGTCCCTAATTGTTGAATAGTTTTCCAGTCAAGAGTTATCATTAAAGATAATGTTAGGAGTTTTTATACAATTTCTTTAACAATCCCCAGACTTCCTTTTTTTTTATGTCATGAAAGTTCGAGAAACATAAACAGCACTGAACTGCCATTGATATTGAGTAATGTAGATTTTACTGTTCCTTGGGATCTTCAATATATTCGGAGAAACCATTTAATTCATATTTTTAAGTAGGAAGTTATTAAAGAAGACTCAGGTTCGGGTAAAACCGATTCAATCTCCTTCAGTTGTTAGAAAATTCAATATGTTTTATTTAAGCAGAATCATGTATACTGTATATTAACCATTCCAAGCAATCTTTAGTCAGCCCAGAAAGGCCAGATGTATGGGAATTGTAAAAAATCAGGATATGCATAAAAACTGTTCAAGTGCATAAAGCAGCCCCATCTGGAAGACATCTACCAGAAATGAAGTTGTACAAAACCATTCCATTGATAATAAAGCTAATTTTTATGGGTCTGACAAGTATGTAATTATGTTCAGTGGTGCTTTTCAGATTTTATCACAGTCAATAAACCGCAGTGGTAATTTCATTCCCATTTGACATATTTACATGGAAACATTTGATTGGAGGAATTAGTAACCCTGAAAGCCTTGATAGATATGTTTTAATGATCTGTGACCTCCGCAGTCCCTCATCTGTTTATTGTTGCAACAGGCGAGAAGTCGTTCCTGTGTGACCTCTGTGGCTTTGCGGGCGGGACCCGGCACGCCCTCACCAAGCATCGCAGGCAGCACACAGGTCAGTGTGGCTGCCCCGCCCCAGGGCCCTTGGGCCCAGCATTCCTTCCTGGTCCTCCACAACCTGTGTTCCCGATTTGTGTAAATCTGTGTACTTGAGGGTCTACTGAAAATTCTGCTTGAATAAGATTTTAATTCATCTGCCTTTATATATCTATGAAGTAGGCCTATTTCGAGTTTGGGGGATCAGGTGTCCTCTGTCAGTTCAGGTTAAACAGGAGGGAAAGAGTGTCTGAGGGTATCCCAGACACATCTCTGTGGTCAGGAGCCTGCCTCGGGTGCTGTGTGAGGCCGGGGCATCTGCTTTCCTCTCAACGCTTGCCTCCTCTCAGTCAGTCTCTCCTGTCTGTGTTCCTGCTCAGCCCACCTCTTAGGCGCTTCTCACCTGCTCACCTAGAACCCTGCCTTCCCACCTGTGTCTCGGCCTCCCTAAATACCTGACCTTGTAGCCAGCAGTCCCTCTGCCAGTTGGAACAAGCACATGTGGTTGTAGGTCTGTCCTTTTTGAGGTATTTTTGCGATTAAGAATGGAAAGCAGTGAAGAGGCAACTTTAAATAGCTAAGGACATTGAAGATAAATCACTTTTTCCCCCCTCCATGATCATTTGCAGTGATTCAACAAAGTAAACTAAATGCTTTGGGTTAAGAACACATAAGGATGAAATATTTTAAACATTTATTAAAGTTGATTACCTACTGGTATGCTGTAATACATCTTACAAGTAACTTCTGAATTATACGTGCCTGGGACAGTGCTGGGTTTTGGTGATGTCCCTCGTAACTATTAGTTGAATTACTTTTTACTCTCACAAGTGTTCTAGTTTAGATGATAAATCATACAGTAATAGAATTTCTAACTTAGCATTAGATTTTTACTGGGTACTGTGAGAATGGTGGAGTTTGGTAGTTATACTCAAAATGGCATAAAATTAAGATACATGAAATACGTGGTTTATGGTGCATTTTGATCCTTGATATGTATAACAGTTAGCTACAGGTGCTTTAATGCCCATTATGGTATCTATAAGATCAATGAAAATTAATGCTAGCCATTCCTTTTAGATAGTAAGTTTATATGTTTCAAATTTCTATATGGGATAAGGGCTATTATTGAGTTGGAAAATGTCCAATATTAACATAATGTTGAAAACTCAACCTTTGTAAACAGAAAATTCTGTTTTAAGTTTACAGTCGTGAGGTATGATCGCATTTTTTGAACCCAGTGATTTAGAGATTCAGTGTAAGAGATGGCGGAAGAGCCCAATGGATGGCAATCACCCTTGACTACTATTTGGGAGAACTCGAGAATGTTTATGGTAGAGTGTGTTCATGTGGGGTTTTCTGGTTCTTAATGTTTTGAATTTTTTGATGCCTGAGCTGTTGCCATGCCGACGTCTCACCCTGGCGTGGCCCTGGGGGTCGTGGACCCCCTGTGCGCCCATTACCAGCATGGCCACGCCGCCTCTTCCCCCGCAGAGGGGCTGGTGAGGCTGTGATCACAGGCATTTACTGGTGATCGATCATGAACCTGCATCGAGCAGGCACAACTTTATATTTTATGTCAGGTCCAGAGGCTCCTTATTACTTTGCTATTAACTTTATACCATATAGGACAATGTCTCGCAGACAGAGGCATCTGTCTTTTTGGCATTTATCTGCCTCTGTGGCACAAATCAAACATGATTCTTTAATACCAAAGTCAGTTCTTAAGATTCTTTGCTTCAGCCAGACAGCTTACTACAACTCAGTCTAGGCCCTCAGCTTTTATGCTGGATTTATAATATGTAAGCAACACACAACTTTTTTTTCTTTTCTTCAAGGCCAGATTTGTTTGGTTCATTTGAAATCTGTATTTTTCTGATGTAGTCCTCGTTGACATGGTTTACCTTTTTACCACAGAGTACCCACCCAACTTACAATCAGCTTGGAAAGGGGTAGGTATCAAAAGCGTTCCAAATGGCGTAAATAACTCCCCACTGCAATACCGGCTGTCCAGGGGGCTGACACAAACCATCTTCCATTCCGAGATTTACTTTTATCACCTGTCAGAGGCCCTTGATTCAAGGGCACAGGAGCAGATCCTCACGTGTAGTTGAAGAGTCTTGGCCGGCTTAATAACCACCAGCCCGCCCAAAGGAATGCAGGGTGAACTTCCAGGGGAAGGGCCGGCCTGTCTGACAGATGGGTGGCACGCAAGGGGCACCACTGTTGGTCTGTAGCCACTCTGGTGCCACTGTCCTTTTACTCTCTGCCACTGGAGCCTCAGATGCAGACTGTTCCTTGATGGTGATTGTGCCCAGGATTACTGCTTGTCCAGGAAAGGAGGAAAGTGACTCTATCTAAACTACCGTGAACTCTTAGGTTAGGGAACCAGGCGGAAAGGAAGTTACACCAGCAGGATGTATGCAGGGAGCCCTGTGGACTCATAGATAGCATCACTCAAGTAGTTAATATTTCACACATAGGTTTATTGATCCTTCTGGCCTTAGAATGACAGAGAATTCAGAGGGACGGTTCCCAGTGCACTGAATCAGTTTGACGAGTCCATCAGAAACTTTTCGTTAATCAGCGCACCTGTCTCATTTCATGCAACTCACAGATATTACCAAATGGAAATTCTTATTTAAAATTTGTATGATTTTCTTTCAAATTTTACAATCTGGAAATTGAGTTTGATTTACTTATTTATTTAGCTGTCTATTGAGACTAACAAACTTCTGTATTTCTGAAGTATATTTCCTTGAAGAAATTACCTGAAATTTCCAGAAGAAATGATTATTTCTGGATAAAATGAAGATCCTGATGGGCATATTCCAATAATAGTATTGAACATGTAATAGAATCAGTGAGTTATAGATTAACTGTTATGTATAGATTGAATAAACTGTAGTCTGTGTAAATGGACACAGAGTTCTTCTGTCAAGAGCCCAAACATGCTGAAGTCTTCCTTTCCTTAGTGGCTGAAGCTTGGTATTTTATGTAGTTTATTTTGAGATCATTATATTTTTTCTCTGTCAGCTTATGGATTATTCAAGGTTTCTAATACATAGTTTAATTTGTTGTGTTGTCAAGTTAAATACAAAGAGACAGTTTATAGTTTATTGCAGTACAATGTCAGTTTCGTATGATCTTCAAATTATTACAGTTAAGAAAAACATCTACTCTGCTTCATTAACCATGCAAAAGTTTGACTGTGTGGATCTCAACAAATTGTGAAAAATTCTTAAAGAGATGGGAATCCCAGACTACCTTACCTATTGCCTGAGAAACCTGTGTGCAGGTCAAGAAGCAGGTGTTAGAACTGGACATGGAACACGGGAGTGTTTCAGAGCCGCGAAGGGAGCGTGACAAGGCCGTGCACTGTCAGCTGCTCACTTAACTGCCGTGCAGAGGGCACCGCGCAGAATGCCGGGCTGGAGGACTCACAGCTGGGGTCAGGATTGCCGGGAGGAGTACCCGCAACCTCAGATATGCGGATGACATCACCCTAATGGAAGAAGCGAAGAGAAACTGAAGAGCCTCTTGATGAGGATGAAAGAGGAGAGTGCAAAAGTTGGCTTAAAACTCGACTTTCAAAAACCTAGGATCGTGGCATCTGGTCCCATCAGTTCATGGCAAATAGATGGGAAAAAAAGCGGAAACAGTGACAGATTTTATTTTCTTGTGCTCCAAAATCACTGCAGACAGTGACTGCAGCCTTGAAATTAAAAGATGTTTGCTCCTTAGAAAGAAAGCTATGACAGACCTAGAAGTGTAGTGTTAGTCGCTCAGTTGTGTCTAACTCTTGGTGACCCCATGGACTGTAGTCCACCTGGCTCTTCTGTCCATGGAGTTCTCCAGGCAAGATTGCTGCAGTGGGTTGCCATTTCCTTCTCCACAGGATCTTCCCCACTGAGGGATCAAACCTGGGTCAGCTGCATTGCGGGCAGATTCTTCACTGTTTGAGCCACCAGAGAAACCCAGTAACGGTGAAAGCACTGGTTATTGGCCACCCTGCCAAGTGTCTGACCTGTGCTTTAACTGCTTTGATCCTCACTATTGTCTGTGTTTGGTGTCTTATCCTCCTGGTCTTGCTCAGGGGTTACCAGGTAGGGAGTGAAATACGAAGAAACCTGAATTGGGATTGAAGTCCTTTTATCTCCTCTAACTACTGCCCTGGGCTGCAGTGACAGACAAATACCGTCAGATGAAATGTGTATGCATTCACTAAATATTCCACAGCTATGAACAGGGCCATACAAACAGGAGAATGTAGGATGTATTTCTAAACACTCTTGATTTTCAAGCAGACGTAGAGCTGTTGGCTGGCTAAATAGATGCAGAGTAATTGTAAACCAAGTTCTTTCATCGCTTATTTCCTATATGCTAGTATACTTATAAAACTATTAATGAAAACATGAGAAATAAGTAGAGTATTGAATATATGTAAAATTAATCCATCCTAGTTGGTGATGGACAGGGAGGCCTGGCGTGCTGCGATTCATGGGGTCGCAAAGAGTCAGACACGACTGAGTGACTGAACTGAACTGAACTGATGTGTAAAGTTTCTTAGGAAAACCGTCAATTGACAAGAGCATTTGTGAATATCACAACTGTGATTTTGGGGAAGAGGTGGTAAGGTTTTCTCTAGTTCGTACATAATGTGAGTTTCACACATCTTTTAAGTTGCCTGGTAGTCATACAGGAAAAAGTAGTAGGTGAAATTATATTTTATAAATAGATAATCCAACCAGATCTGTGTAAATCATTATCACTTCAACATGAAGTCAATATAATGTTCTTTCCTGTTTTATCTCCCCCATGCCACCACCACCCCCTCCCCCCAGGAGTTTGAAATTTTGTGTGTATTTTGCACTTGTAGCACATCTCAAGACAGAGGCCAATTTTTTCTCTAAAATTCATTATCCCTGTTTAAGTTATGATAAAATTCACATATTGAAAAGTATATTCTCTTTCCCAAGCTGTTCCAGACTTAAAACATTTTTTTTAACAAGTGAGTTCAATATCAGTTTTTAAGTTTAAATTTACACTAATGAAAATGGAATCACCCATCTCAGGCACTCACCAGCCAGTGTAGCTAGTGAAATTATAAAAACTGATCAGACCTGACTTCTTTAAGTTTGTGTGTGCGGAGAAAAAGGTATCATTCAGAGAGGTGTGAGTCCTGAGCAGGCCTTAACCACCCCAGGGCTGAACTGTGTCTGCAAATGAAGCTGCTGTGTCTAAGCTTCTGTGGCCGCTCAGCGGTAAAGAATCCACCTGCCAATGCAGGAGACCCAGGAGACAAGGGTTTGATCCCTGGGTTGATCCCCTGGAGGAGGAAATGACAACCCACTCCAGTATTCTTGTCTGGGAAATCCCATGGACAGAGGAACCTGGAGGGCTGCAGTCTGTGAGGTCACAGAAGAGTTGGACATGACTGAGTGACTTAGCACACACACTGGTGTGTCTACACAAGGAAGTTTATGGTGCTGTTAAGTATTATGTCAAATGTTTCTTTGAGGCCTCTTTACTCAACTTAGTGAATTGTAATTTCTCTTTACTTCTAAAAGTTTTTAAATTGGTGTCAATTTGTAGCTTGGTTTTATTTTTTCTTTGTATTTAATTTCAGGATTTTAGTTAAGTTTTACACTGAGTATTCAAAGTATATTTTTGTTACATATTTTTCTGTGGTTTTTAAGCTCACTGAAACTTTTATAATGGCTCTAATCTAACATAGTGTGTTAAAGGATTCCAAATTCCAGTGTGAAACCAGATATTTATATTTTTATATGAATGAGTACTTTGCGTTTCTGTTTAGATTAGGCAATTTAGATTCCTACTTGTGTAAGTTATGTTTGAATACATGATCTATATCTTCCTTCTGTTCTAATAGAGAAATAAAAATTAATGGTATCTTCTTTCTTACTCTACAAACAAATGTTCAACAATCCTACATATGTGTGATCTTAAAATTTCATGGAAAAAAATGTCTTTTCAATTGTCAATAACAGATTAAGCTCTTCATTTTCGATTTTTGTAATTGGAATGTACAACCCTTTTTGATTTATTACAGGAGAAAAACCCTTCAAATGTGACGAGTGTAACTTTGCTTCCACGACGCAGTCTCACCTGACGCGGCACAAGCGGGTGCACACGGGAGAGAAGCCCTACAGGTGCCCCTGGTGTGACTACAGGTAACGGGTCATTGTGAAGCGGGTGTAGTCACGTGAGGCATCATGGTGGGGGAAAATCCTGCTGAAGTCACCATCAGCGAATTTGTTTTTTTTGATTAGCATGAATTACAATGATTTAAACATGATTTGCATATTATGTTGGGAGTTTATCACACCACGTAGTTTTGGTGACTCTCTTTAAAAATGTAAAGTTCTCTTTACATTTTTTATAATCTTAACATTTTGGTTTTATAATCCATTGGTGCACCTGACTTTCAAGTGATTTTCTTTCTTTGCTCAAAGTAAGGAACCATCCAATCAATTCAACACCCATGGCATCTCAGCTACTGTGAGTGAGGCACTCATTTAGACAGTGAAGATAACGTGAGAGATGTTTTCTGCCTTTAAGGGTATTGTAGCATAATGGGCGTCTTGTATTAATGTTTTGTAAATGCTTGTAGAGTTTGGTGTCACTTAAAAAGGCCAGGGGAGTGCATAGAGAAGGAGCAAGCTCAGTCCTGCTAGAGTAGAGAGTCTTTCAGCCACAGGTTAGAAGATGTAGAACTTTCAGACACGTGAGTGTTCCACATGGATGCTGGTGGTTCAGCTCAGTGTGGCTTTCTCATGCTGAGAGCATGGTGGTGATGAGTGCTCTATCCATTCGCGAACGCCTCAGTGGCTGTCGTCTGCCAGGTTGCAGAGTGACTTCACGGAGGCCGCAGGGCACAGGTGTGCAGAGGCAGGAGTGGGGGGGTGACCCTTTTACTCTGTGACAAGCTCCGTGCCGCCAGGGCGTGGGGGATAGGGCAGTGGACATGTGGGTTGTGACTGGATTACACAGGGAGGCTGTGAGCGTGCTCTGAGCTCACTGTGGCCTGTGAGACATCACGGGGTGTGCATTCAGCCGAGGGCCATCTTCCTAGGGCCTCCATCAGCCAGACTGTGGGGCTGGAGGTCTCATGGACCCGTTGTGCATGGAGATGTGGAAGCACTGAGGGCAGTTCTTCAGTGCATCCTGCCTTTGTGACATATTAGAATCTCTACCTTAACCTGCAGACTTTGTAAAAACATAGATTTTTGTTACTCCTGCAGATGTAGCCTGTGCATTCAGTAAATATATTGCCACAATCTCCATTATTAGCCTCATTATTGCATTAAGTTTTATGTCAAAGGTCATCTAATAGTATAGAGATATTACAGATATATTTCATTCATCAATTATTCATTTATTCAATGTTTTGTCAGTTCTGTTTTTTGCCTAACGCTAAACTGGTATATCTTTGAAATTTGGTAAAATGTTGATCCAGTTAGAGATAGGCATAGAAATTCTAAGACTCTGAGAATATGACTTCTTTAAAAAGCAAGCTGTATTAAATGCTATTTTTTTTATTAAAGAGATTATGTTGTAGTTGCCTTTCCTACAAAACATGGAAGCAATTACAAATTTATATAAAATTTCCCTTAATTATAACTCTTGTTCAGTCTCTTAAGTTGTGACCCACTCTTTGCAACCCTGTGGACTGCAGCACACCAGGCTTTCCTGTCCTTCACTATGTCCCAGAGTTTGTCAAACTCATGTCCATTGAGTCCGTGATTATCACTTTTAGCTGTTAGGATTTTATTCTTTCAGTCGGCACTTTATGTCTAAATTTTGAATCTCTTTTTTTTTTCTAGTTGTTTATTTCATGATCAATTTTAATTTTCACACTTAAATTGTATAACCACCTTGTTTCATTTATCCTGTATAACTGTGGTTTCAAACTATAATTTTTAAGTTGCAGAACTATCACTTTAGACACGATCTTATACAGACCCCATATATAAAATAGATAAAAATGGGATCTACCAGTTACAGATTTCAGAGCTGCACTCTGTAGTAGTCACTTACTATAGCACTGACAAATACCATAGAAGACTCTTGATAAGCAGAAAGTGTTCCAGTGGGAGAAGTTATTGCTTACAGTTGCTGTTGCATTAACCTCCGTGTCCTGTTTGTGACTTCGGAGGGAGCACTCAGCAGGGCTGGGTAGTCATGAACTTGGGCTCCATGGAGGTCGTTCAGCCTCTTACTCGTTTGTGAAAGACACGTGGTTTGAGTACCAGTTTACAGAATTGCTGCTGACGTATGGTAGGAACAGACTGAGATCACGTATCCAGAGCCCTTGTTTTCACTCTTATCTCAGGTTGGGACTTCAGGTGGCTGTAGGCTTTACTTGACCTGACCATTTCAAGATACTGTTCAGTGAGGTAATGCAAGAGTTTCAGTGCCCTGAAGGTTGTTAGTGTGTTCAAATTTATTTATAATCCTTGCCATGATGGATTTTTTTCCTTTAACATTTTTTCAAGTTAAAAAAAGTCAATCATTAGGTAATGGCTGAAATACCTTAAACTTTCAAAAGATCTGGTCTGAAAACCGCTCTTTCCTTCATCTTTCCTTCAGTAATTTTAATACTTACATGGCCTCAAGTTAGATTGATAACAGTAATAACTTAATTTTTAGACAGTTATGCAATTTTCAGGTCTTTGCTCCAAAAGTACTTTAATCTAGATCTTTGTGCATAGTATATGATTTTTTTGGGAGGAAATTTGTGGATGTAGGATTTCAGGCTGTTGGTACCAAGATGGGGGTGTGAATTTTGTTTTGCTGCTTGGTACCGTGTTTTGGTTGGGTCTCTGTATGCAGAAACATATTTCTAAGTATGTTAGGCTTTCTTGGTGTGAAATCGTATTATACTTTTGCCAAGGCTGAGGCCATACTATTTGTCCCCCTAGTTGAGTTACCTCCTTGAAACAGCATCACTTCCACTGAGCAGTGTGTTTGAGCCAACTGGATCCCATCCAGTCCATACCTCTGTAAGCCCGGTGAGAAGAGGAGCTGGCGTATTCTAAGACTGTTGTTACTGTCCTGTGAATTAACACTCAGGACATTTATGTCTAGTGATCACTATCAAATTTCCTTCGAAATGCTGTAAGTCCTTGATAAAATGGTGATTTTGTCTTCATTTAAACCTTTTAAATTGAATGTTATTGGAAGTAAATAATTTGAACAGTTTCTGTTCATATGACAGTTTTATCTTCTGTGCATACATGGTTAGATTTACTTTCACTAAATAGACAAAGACCAGTTAACTTGACCAGAAGTAAAAAAAAAAAATTTCCAAATATGTGAATACTCTTAAAGTTAGGGACTGTGAATGAAATCTAGGCTTTTCAGCAGATCTTTTTGTTTTCTTACTGATGAAAATAAGATTTCTAAATGAGCATATGGTTAACTTCATAAAGACTGTTTTAGCTACACAGCATAGGAAGAACAAACTGCTTACCAGGTCTACCTCACAACAACAAAGAAAGTATCTTCTTTCACAAAGTAAATAAATTGGAGTGTGTGTGATTTCTATAGAATAAAAATGTGTATAAGATGATCACATATTTCCTGAGAAGATGTGGTCATATTTGTCTTTTCACTGCCTTTTCATAATATTTTGTTGCTTGAAATATTTAAATACTTTTTTATATTTAGATTTTTTTCTGCTTAATATAAATAGATAAGTTATTCCTGTAGACTATTTCTATCATTGTCGTTACTAGTGCTTATTTGCAGGTAAGTTGCCATCATTAGAAATGAAAGTATTATTTAAATTTCATTAGAAAATATATTTTTTCATTTTATAAATTGAACATTAGTGGAGAAATACTAGTAGTTATAATTATTCAAGAAAAATGTGAATATAGATTTGTTTACAAAAGAATTTTATAATTGGTCTTTTGAACCTGGGGCTATTTTTCAAGTTTGCATTATTAATTTAGGCAATGACATCTCATTCTGTTTAGATGTAAACATGTACCCTTTTCCTAAGCTTTTACTGTCTGAAATATCCAAAATTCTAATCCATTACAGATCAGTATATTCCATCATTGCTTCAAAACTTTGAACCATTAATTAGTATTCATTAAAATTTTGAAGTGTAAATTTAGACTCATAGTATTGTTCTACCATATTATTTATACAGGAAATTCTTTAGATTTTTTCCTATATTAACTTGGAAACAATCTAACATTTTTCTATATTTTTGTTTTTTGTTATATATTAACTGTCACTTCTATATTAATGAGAGAAATAGAAAAAAATTCTAATATGTTATACTAAGTACCCTTTCTAATAATGTAAATCCTTATTTCCCCATGGAGTTTATTAATATTGAGCTACACTCTGTTTCACTGATCGTGCTGGCTTCACATGAGATTAGATGACTTGCACTGTGTTGGCCATAATTGGGCTTTTTTTTACATGAAACTCACCTTCTCATTGGCTTCCATTTTTTAAGATTTATAGAGAAAATGCAGTAAATGCATATTAACCATAAATGCACAAACCACTGATAAGTCATAAAATGTAACGCAAAATACTGTCTGCAGTATTAAAAATATTAAGGATAATCTTATATTATACTTTGAATGTCATTTAGTAAATTAAAGAAAACCAAGTTGAGGCCAGACTCCACCAGTTTGATCATTTACTTACTACGTCTCTGTTATTGATCTTGGAACATGTTCACTGTTTCCTAAGACAGATTTTTCCTCAGCTGTATGCCTTAATACTTCCAGTGTTACGCACTTTAAAAAACTTTTTACTGTTCTACTTTTTTATTTTATTCACTATTTTTATTATTATTTGAAATTTTAACTTCAGTTAGAAATATGACATATCATAGAGCTGAGGAATAAAAATTATAATTCCTGCCTCATATTAACAATTTACCCTTCTTTCTTTGCTGAACTTGGGCATACACTTTGATTCGTTTTCTTGCTTTGATGGCTTACTTACCCTTGGCTGATGTATTCCATAGAATCATTAATATATGAGGTTTTGATCTCAAGAAGAGTTTTCATTCCTTTTGGATGAGAGCAGCCTAAGAATGTTTGATGTAACCTTTGACCCAAGTAGTGGAGTCTCAACAAGAAATGTGCTTTCTGTGATATCCCCAACATCTCTTTTATTACTCTTCTAAATACTTTGTTTAATGTTTCTTATGATCAAATTCGCTAAGTTTTTACACATGTGACTGGACTAGGTAGAATTTAGTGTCTGTCACAACCATTTGAAGTATGTGTGTGTGTGTCCTAGAAAATTTTTGTCAAATAAAACCGTTTAACATTTCACGTGTATTACGCTTCACTAAGTAAGAAGGTGCTAAGGCCTCACGTATGATGGATCATTGCTCTGCCCTTCATAGCATCCTGGCTGGAGGACTTACTCCACAGGGATCGCCACCTCCCTGTGGGGGACTCCCCAAGGGTTCCAGTTCTCCTTTGGCTTCCTGTGCAGGTTCATAGGCAGTAATGGAGAAGCAGTGGGTGGGTCCAACTTGGGTTTGCCCTGAATAATACCAAGGAGAAAAAATAGGTTTTTGTCTTTGTAGCAGAACAGCATTTATACTGAGAGAGAAGGGGAATTATATGTACCAAAATGAACAGCACTTGTTTCTTTTGCTGAACAATCAGAGGTAGCATTTGTTTCTTTTGGGTGACATTGAAGTTGTTAAAGAATAATGATATTACCTAAAAATAATTGAATGAAAATATCTAGTATTCATAATAGATAAAATTTATAGTTGAAGCAATTTGACCGATGCCAAAAGCCTAGTTATATCACAACAAAATTCAAATTGAAAACTATTTTTGTCGGTGGAATAAACCAGACAAAGAAAGACTAGTATTGCATGATATCACTTAATGTGTGGAATCTTAAAAAAAAAAAAAAAGAAAGCAGAGAAGTAGTTGCTAGGGAGTGAGTGAAGGAGGGAGAGGTGGGTAAAAGGGTATAAACTTTCAGTTACCAGACTAATAAGGTCTGAAGAGCTAATGTACTGCATGATGGCAATCAGTGATTAAGTATTTTGAATACTTGGAATTAGTGAAGAGACTAGAACTTAAATATTCTCACCAAAAACAAATAAAACAGAAATAAATAAAACATACCAGTCAGTACTATTTCATTTGTATCAAGTCTGTTTTCTCTGTATATTTACTGGGCTTCCCTGGTGGCTTAGCTGGTAAAGAATCCACCTGCAGTGTGGGAGACCTGGGTTCGATCTGTTCTCTTCTAAAATAAGAGTACTGCTCATCCGATTACTGGAATGAGGAACCATGTCCTCGATTGAAAGCCTCCAAGTCCAGTCACCCTGCAGACTTCCCTTGGGATGTGACTCCAAGGCTCTCCTCGGTCTGTGGTCAGTGTTTCCTGGCAGCTCGATGTGTCTGCTCTGCTGTGTGTGGTGCCCGTCCTGGCGGAAGGCCCCCTCCTTCTCGCCACCTGCACACAGTTCAGTGACTCACAGGTAGATGTCAGTGCATGGCTGGCTTGTGGAACCGAATTTGGTCATTGGCAGCGTAAATGTTGGTTAGGAAGATTCTCCTAGCAGGTGTCAAGGTGGGACTTTCTGGAGGTGTGAACTTTCTCGTGAAGTAGGTGTTTCTGTAAGTTTCCATGACATCTTTTGAGGGTTTCCCTAACAAGAAGCATAATTGTATTTTCAGGTTTTTCTGTCTTAATTATGAAAGTCGGAGTGTATGTATGTGTATTTTTTTATTCCTAGCATTTCTGTTTCAGTAGAAGTTAAATTCTTTCTGAACAAATATCTCCTAATTTTCTGTTTCGTTAGTGAATTAAAAAAAAATTCTCAATAGTTCTAACTATAGTTTTGATTTGGCTTTGTATTTTCTGTAATGTATATAACTAATGTTATTTTTATCTGTAGCATATTTTACTCAAACTTTTCTTGTCTGCCCTAAGACACCCAACTACACAGACTTTTAAAAATTTTTGTCTAAGCCTATGTGCTAATATAGCACAGTATTTATGTCAGGCCTTTAGTTACTGTTGGTAACTTAATTTTCATCTGACAAAACTCTTAAATGAGTTTTATACTTATATACTTATACATTTATACTTAAATGTATAAAAAAAATCTGTAGACCTAAAAACAAATAGATTCCATAGTATTAAAAATTACAAATTGGTTCATATGCCTTTAAAAGGGAGAAGTCTCAGGTAATTTGTTTTGTTTATCACACAAGTTTTAAGTTGTTTTGTTTGTTGATGTAGCTGAAATAGGCATTGAGATCACAGATTAATTAGAAGAGCCGTTTTGAACACAAAGTGACCATACATTCCCTTTGCTATCTCTTAAAGTAGAATCCAGATAAACATGTTTATTTAACCTGCTGGCTCTGAATCCCACATCCAGTCATTATAGAAGGACCAGAGCTATCTTTGGGGATGGTCTTTCTACAAGGAATTGCTATGGACAGTCCCTCGGGTGGTAGTTAGATATATCTGTATATATTGTGGTAGAAAGAAAGGCCTTAGAGATGAAAAAAATAGAAAATATTTTTTTGGGCAATAATCTCTTGCATAATAAGTTATTCCTCAGACACTAGAGCTATTATCACACAACAAAACACTTCACAGTGTAACTATCTATATCTCCTGGCAGTGGAGGCTCATACAATGTACAGCTTGTTAGGAAAACTCTGTAATCACCAGGATTATCTAGAACAACAGTTGGAAGAACATTAGGCACACCCTTCTGGTTGTGTGGTTGAATTTCACAAACTCAGTTGTGGAGTCGAGAGAAAATAATAGAACAGGATACCTTTGAGGTGTATAGCAGTTTTACCACCTGTCATGAGTTCAGTGAGAATGCCAAGATATTAGTTATTTCATTTTGGTTTTGGATCCTTTGTTTCAACGTATTCTGAAATATTGACCCTCTAGGGACTGTTTAAAAAAAAAATCCTGAAAGAAAGAAAGGAAAGAAGAGAAAGAAAACCTTGGAATGAGCAGGAAATGGGGATGCAGTGTGTATATGAGCAAGCTTCTCTATCAGCATGCCTTCTAGACATCAGAGCCCTTGAGTGGAATAAGATGCTGTCGTCTTGGTAGCACAGTGCACGTTTTGGCTTTAGGTTAAGAATGTCTGTAAAGACAAGATGACATCTTTCCTCTCTCGCACATCTTTCTTTTGTTAATTAAGAGGATGTGGCGCAAATCCTCTGTTGACTTTTTCCTACTTGTGAGAAGCAAGTTGGCTAAATATACTCAGTCCTTTCTTTCTTGTTTGTGTTTTTTCATCTTGAGTTACAACTTTTAAGAAATACATGAAATGTCATAAAACAAATTAGAGTTTTCCATAGAGAAAAAAAGTGATAAGTTTTTAGTGCTTGCTTGTGCTTAAGTAAATCAGTTAATCTCTTAGATTTAATTATTTGAGGTAGAAATTGGTTGGCACTTAAATCTGAGAAATTTGTTTTGTTCTAAAAACCTCAAATAGCTTTACTTTAATAAAAAGTAGAGTTCTGCCCCACTTCCCACTCCCAAATTATGTTTTTCGCTTGGTTTTAGATTGTCTTCTCCCATCAGCAAGCCTGGACTGTAGGGCCTGTGGGATTGTGTGGGGATGGGGGCAGGACATCCTGGGGGCTGAGTCCCCAGATGTTTGCTTCTTACCCCAAAGGCAGTGAGTGTGTAGATAGTGGAGAATATTAAGGAGGAAACTGACATATTCATATTTTGCTTTGCAATAGTCACTGATGCGGTACAAATGAGGAGCCAGAGAGGGACACAGCAGAAGTTGGGAGAGCATCTGAAAGACAATTGCGAAGGTGCAGGCAGAAGTAATAAGTAACTAACCTTAAACCAACGTGGTAGCCATAATGGGTTGGAGAGAGGCTGATCTCAGCGCTTGTCAGGAGGGCGAACATGGTGACCAAGTGGGTGACTTTGAGGACCGAGTGACAGAAAGATGCACGCCATCCTGCTGATGCCTCAGCCAGGGCTGCTCGGCGAGCAGCGGCCACTCACCAGGTTCTCACCCCTGGAGGAGAGAGATCCCTTTGGCAAAGTGATGATGAGTGTGGGTTGGCTTTGAAATGACTTTGAAAGGCCCATGGATGCCCACATGGAGACGAGCCCGGAAATGTGTAGGTCAGTGTTGCTGTACATGGACCTGAAAGCACTGATGCGATTGGTGTCTCCCTGTGGTGAAACAGCGGGGCAAAGAGCAGGTATCGGAGACACGGAGCAGTAGCCTCCCAGCAGTGGAAGGGACCTTGGGCAGCGGGAAGGAGCCCCCGGGACAGGACACCTGCCTCAGCTCCCAGAGGTTTTCTGCGGGAGCCCAGATCCAGCACCAGGGTAGGAGCAGAAGGCACACGTGTGGTCAGAGGTGAGGCCATGGGGAGAAGCCAGAGCAGAAAGCTCAGTCATGTTGTATCTGAGTGTTTGTTTTCATTTGCTTGCTTAAGATTGCTTTTAAAATCTTACTTAAATACTTACATGCCGTGGTGAAAGAGCCAGCTGAAATAGTGACAATGAACAAATGCCTAACTATACCTGACGACTCAGATGGCCCATGTCAGCTGAGGGTTTTGTGACAGGTTGGGGGCCCTGATAATAATTTTGAAACATCGGCTGTGCCTCTCTCTTGAATTGGAGAACTCCGGCTTCATACCTCTGAACATCTACGCCCAACTGCCGTGACAATGCTCCCACATTTGGGGACACTGCATAGTGCTAAATTTAGGTTTGTTGTGGTCAGAGTTTTGAATCAAACAACACAGAAATTGTGTCATGGGATTGCTCTGCTCTCCCCTACATAGACACCCAGTCACTGGGATTTTATTTGCTTTCTATGGAGAATTTATTTCCACAAAAGATTGCGCTGTTCTGACTGTTAGATACAATTCAAAATTTTGCTTGGCACATTTGAGGGTGACCATTTAGCCAACAGTCATTTAAATGTCATCTTTTAAAGTGTGTCTTCTTTTCTGTGACTTATTCTAAACAGTTTTGCTCATGGTTTCGGACTTTTCTAAGACTGGCACATCTAACAGGCCCCTCTAGTGATGTCAGAAGTCTGTGGACTCTCACAGGCATTTACTGTGATGACCCCCATGTGTATTTACAACTCTTTCTGTTTGTTTTACCTGCATTTGTTTGACTTTATTAGTAATCACAAATATGGTATAACTCTTACCAATCACAGCTTTAATTATATTCTTTATGTCATTTGTACTAAAACTTCTGTTTCACCCCATTTTAGATTGATCCCTACCTTCTTCAAATTGCCATATTTCTAGAAACGTGTAACTTGACTGGAATGGTCCTACCAAGAGAAACGTCATAATGAGGACCATGCGGCAGGGGAGTTAGTGTGTGTATGGCTTGGAAAGAGAAGCGAATATATCACTCCGCGGGGTGAGATAGGGTGCATGATTTGTTTCCATGACTTAGGGCGGATTATAACTGCTGAGTGTTGGTGTCAGTTGCACTAAACCACTAAAAAGTGGAAATAAGTCATCTATACTGCCCCGCAGGTTGATGCATGCTTTTCTTTTGCATTCACTCGCGTTCTGTTTGGGTTTCCTTTGATTCTATAGGAATTTTCGCTTCTTTGTTTTATTATAAATTCCAGTTCCATAGGAGGGTTATGGCTGCATCTCAGAATTTGGTTTTAGCTTGTCTTTCACCTTTAAAAATGAAAAGCGCTTTTCCCTTTGCAAATTGAGATAGTTCAGGACATCTTGCCATAAATTTTTGGCACCATTTCTGTGAGTACATAAAGGTAATAGAATTGATCAGCGTAGTCCCCCTGAGGTAGGTTCATTTTAGCACTGGCTACAATGTGTTATTGAAACGGTTGGGGCAGCTTCCGTCCTATTGGCTGGGGCAGCTTCCGTCCTATTGGCTAACACAGCTTTCTTGAGGAAGAAGGTTCTCAAAGACACGACCCAGGAGTGGCAGTGAGTAAGTGTGTCGTTGGAAGTGTACCCTCAGACTCAAGGAGCTGTGTGCCTGGGAAATATATGGACAATATCAGCATATATATAGGTACACACACACATAAAGTTACGTGTGTCTCCCAATTAATGATTTCGTGTGAGCTGTGTAAACAACGTTATGAATATAAAGTTACACAATCCAAATCTTTCTTCTTGTCGTATGTGCTTTGTTTTCAACTACATACCCACACACACGTATACTACCTTCCTTCTATCCATTTTTAACACAACAGCCTTCTAAAGCATTGTGTGTTCTGATGTAAAAGAGATTCAAAACAAGGCTCCAGCTTTATTCTTACGGCTCTTTTTTTGGTTTAAAGGTGGAATATATGTTTGCTTTAGCCGTAAAAGCACAATCAAGGCGCCGTGATAAGTGAGTCGGTGCTGTAAAAGTGAAACGGATTCTGCCTTCACTCACATGAGCTATAGAAGGGGGAAGCTTTATTGTCCCTGGGAAAGTGATAAGGCAGAGTAATTGTATATTATACTGTCCCGGAACATCTGCCTGAAGACTGTTGGAGCAATTCATCTATCATGGACGATGCAGCATGTTTTGTCTTTCTGCTTTAACCCGTCCCCACTGCTGGCCTGCGTGGAGGTTTTGATAGGGACTGCGCCTGGGCCCGGGCTCCCATTAATCAGTCCCCTTGTTCAACACTCCAGCTGACATAATTACAACCTGCGCACAGCAGTTATTCAAGTCGAGTCCTTGTCACTCGTGGTGCGAAACTACACGGCGCCGATCCCGGAGGAGATTGCCTTATCACACAGAACAAGGGCTCGCAGGAGTCGAAGAGAATAGAAATGGGGAAGTGTCTTCCGGGAGTACTATATATTCCTTTAAAATAAGACATTTGAGAGACTTACAAGGGACAAAGGGAGGCATTGTGTGCGGTGACTGAAATGAACCGGTTATGATTTTTAAATGCATTACATGGAGCAATTTTGTAAAAATGGACATAGGTTATTAAATAAACTCAGTGGCCCCCTTGTCATCAGTGATTCTCTTAAGTTTTTCTTCAAAAGTGATCACGAAGCTCTGGAATTATGGTAGGTTGAAATGCTGCTTGGTAGGGCTCAATTGAACAACGTGAATAAAATATGTGTTTTAAATCTTCTGTAAATATACACTTAACTCAGAGAGGTTCGTAAGGAAAAGAGAGTCTGGGAAGAGCCTTTCAAGAGCTTTGCAAAGACAGGGAAGCTCACTATTCCCTCTGGCCAGAAAATAAACTTTGTGCCTTACTCTTTGTTGCACCTCCTCTGTCTGACTTTATGACGGGTAGCTTACTGACCAGCTCCTTGGTGTAGCAGATGTGAGAGATGTAGTCTCCTTTCAGCCACTTAAGAAATTTAAAATTTTATGGCAGCCCCACCCCTGCCCCTAATGAACCAATTTATGGGCATGTCGTGAGTTACGTGGTCAGGTCTGCAAACCTCCTGGATGAGCTGTGCTCTCAGGCATGCATGCAGAAGCTGCGGGTATTGTACATCCAGCCTTTGTAGGTTTTTTTTTTTTGTCTCTTTGACATTATAAAATTGTCTCAGGTAAAATCACCTTCTGGCCTAGGCTCTCAGAAAGATTGTGAAATGTATTTTTGGTTCTGTAAAAGTTCCATTCTATCACCTTAAGTTTGAAAAACTTTCAACTAGAAAAGCTACAGTAAACTACTACATATACTGATATTTATGTCTTGAATTATAAAGTAGTATCGTTTGTATGCGACTATTGCAGGCAACAGTTCTGTAAGGGCAGGCCTTCCTGTAGTTCCAGCCTGGCGAGTGTCTCTGCGCCTCAGCCTCTCTCCCTCCTCGGCCTCTCCACCTCCTCCTTGCCTCCTCTCTCCCTCCTCCAAGTGTGATTCCAGTGACTTAGCAGGCTCTATTCCTGTTCTTTGTTAAAGATCCTTTTCTTTTGAAGGCTTCTCATTTACATGCCTTTCCTGGTTTCCAAGCATTTCATTTTGCTAAGCCTGGCTAGTTAACAGAAAGGAGGAGAATGACACTCATTCTGTAAGGACTTCCATCCATCCATCCATCCAGTGTTCAGTCATGTCCAGTTCTTTGTGAATATAAAGGTTACAGACTCCGTGGGCTGTAGTGTGCCAGGCTCCTCTGTCCGTGGAATTTCTCAGGCAAGAATACTGGAGTGGGTTGTTATTACCTTCTCCAGGGGATCTTCTTCATCCAGAGATCAAACCCATGTCTCCCTCATTGGAAAGTGAATTCTTTACTGCTTGAGCCATCAGGGAAGCTCCCTGAAAGGACATAAGTTTGTAGAAATAGAGTAGGGGAGGGCTCTATTTATTTCAAAGGTCCAATATAAAACGAATGGCAAGGTAACAATGAGCAGGATTTCCACCAGTGTCACTGGAACCACAGTGACGGGAAGTGAGACAGGAAGAAGCATCAAGTATGGCTAAACTCAGGGCCAGTTTTCACCAGTCGTGGGCTTCAAGCAGTAGATGTCATTGGCTCATTCTTGAAAAATGTTTTTGTCATCAAGTTAGTTTGAGAAACATTCTCTTTTTACCACCCTCTTCAGACACATAATGAATAGCATATTGAACACTCACAGAGTTACTGCTGTTAAAAAAAAAAATGTAATTTGTGTAACTGAAATATGTGAGACATTGGCCACCAAAGTATTTTCACTGCAGCCCTATAGGCATCATGCTGGACTAAGTGGAATGTTGGGGTAGTTCTGTTTCTTAAAGGCTGTTGTTGTTGTTGTTCAGTTTATGGCATTTGTGTTCTGAATTTTATCCAGGAAAACTTTTTCCAATCAAGAGTATAAAAATACTTTCTCATATTTTTCTTTTAGCAGTTTAATAATTTAGTGTCCTTATGTTAACCTTAAAATCCAAACAGCATTTGTTTTTGCATGGTATAAGAGCAGAAGAGTCTGTAAGTTATCTTTCCTCATGTGATAGGCAGTTGACTGAACACCATTTGTTGTGTGACCCATCATTTCCTCATTGATCTGAAATGACATCTTTATCCCTTGTATACAGGGGTCTTTGTATTCTCTGTCCTGGTGATGTATCAGGTTCGACAGTCCCAGTGACATTCACCTGTTGGTTGAATACTGTTGATAAAATATCCCATTTTAGTCACAGGTTATAATTTTTTATTCTTGTACCTCTAGCAATCTAACCAGCACAACTGTTTAGTAATCCAGAATTCTCAGGCTCTTTCCTTCTGGGCCCTTTAGTGGGAACCTACGTGGCAGAGGGCTGTGTGTCTCGGGCCATGTTAGGTGAATCGTGCAGGAAGCCTGAGCAGCTGCCTCGGGCTCACCCTCCACCTGCAGGGACTCACAGCGTTATTTTCTTCCTCCTCAGAGAGTCCATAGTGTTTCTTAGACTTGGTGAATTTATGATTAAATACTGCTGGTTTAAAAAATGTGGAAACTTCTTAAATTTTGTTTACATAAAGCCTTTCATGGGATTATTCTTTATTAATTGTGGATTATTGTTTTAATGATACAGTGGAAACCTCGTTCAACTGAACTTTAGATAATTATGCCTTATGATACACTTGTTCCAAAAGAAACTTAACTACAGAGGGAAGAGGAAGTGGCTTTCTAAATGTATAGGCATACAACGCTATATAACTGTGGGGTTTATTTTTAAAATAAATTGAAGTTGCCTTTCATAATAGTAAGTAAATTGCTAATGATGATCCAGAGAGTTGAACTCTATTGCTTTCAACAGAAAGACTAGTCGTGGTGATAAACAGTGCATTGAGCACCTCCTGTATTTTCTAAACTTGTTTAATGTCATTTACCTTAATCTTCATGACAGCCTTATGAGACACATATATTATTAGCATAAAACAACAAAATACCCCATGGTCTGAAAGTGTGGGAGACAAAGTACTTTAAAAAAAAATTCTGTATTTCTTTAAGCAGAACTTTCAGAATTTTTAAATGTCAGGTTAGGTACATAACTTGCCAAGTTGTTAGCAGGAGACCAAGATAGTGGTGAATTTCATACATAGAAATTTGGGAGTGGTGAGGCAGATACATGGCTTCTCTTGGGGAAGGAGTATTGGGATCCATGTTTACATTAGCGTGTGACATCTGTACCTGCTCTCTCTGCATTTCTATATTAAGATAATGTTACCAGTACGCATTAGTAAATACACAGAAATTACCTGATTGTCTCTTAGTGATATTACTTTATTATCAGCCCAGGTCTCTCTGCTTCCACAGTTAACTCTCCACATCCACCACGCCTTGAGGGGGAGGTGGTGACCCGGGAGGAGAAAGAGCAACACAGGTGGATGGACTCTACCAGACATGAGTCCTGTGCAGCCTGGGTCATTTCAATGGATGAGCACGTGCAAGACAGACCAGCAGACTGGGACAGAAAATCCAGACTCAGCTTCAAATAAATCAGATATTCATGGAGAGAGCACTTCAAGTCAGTGAGAGATCTGGCAAGCAGTGTGGAGACACAACTTATACCATGCTCTAGGGGAATTTTGAAAGGACTCTAATACTTAGTGGAACACTGCAACTATTCAAGTACTAGAACCAATAAGGGACAATCCTTTTATGACCTCTAAGTAAGGAAGCCATAGGACAAAAGATGAACAAAATAAAACATTTCTGCTTCTCAGAAGATACTATAAACAAAGTCTAACTGAAAGTAAGGAAGAGATATTTTCTACTTCTGTCATAGACAAATGAGTTTACTTCCCTTATGTATAAGAGAATGACTAACAACCGTTAGGAAAACAACTCATAAAAATATGGAAAAATGGTACAGAGGAAGCAGAATACACATGGCATTTCAATATTTGAAGCAACTTTATTCATTACAAGAGAAATGCAGATTAAAACTGTTAAAAGTTGGAAATTGAACCCCACCTTGAGCTGTCATATTTCACCCACCACATTGGCAAAAACTTGGAAGTTTGATAACACAACACACTACATTGGCACGACTGTGCAGAAACAGGCTCTCTAAAACATTGTTGGTGGAAGTGTGAATTGCTATACCTCCTCTGGAGGGCCATTTGGCACCATTGATCAAAACTACAAAAGCATATGCCCATTGACATTTGAAACAATTCCACTTGGCATTGTGACATTCTCTTGGCATCCTGAGAAAGAGAAAGTTTCACAGGAGAATTCATCACAAGCTTGTTTACACTAGATTATTCATCACAAACTTGTTTACACTAGTGAATGATCAGAAACGACCTAGATGCTCAGCAGTAGAGGATCAGTTAAATGTGGTGTTCTCTGTCCTCACGAGGAAATTCTGTGTCGCTGTTAACAAAGGAAGAAAAGGAGGAGAAGCCGAGGGAGGGAGTGGTGGGGTGGGGTCGGGGGGGACGTCAGGAAGGATGCTGTGTGCTCATGTAGTCACGTGGAGAGGTCCCTGTGCCCTGTCGTTAGGTGAAAAAAGTAAGATGCCAACACGTGTTATGCCAACAGATTTACATACAAGAAGAGGGGAGAGAAGAAAATACAGTATGTTTATGCATTGAAAAAAAAATTGTTAGTTCTCCCAAAAGATTGATGGGCAGTTAGTGATTCTGTGTCCGTGGTCCAGGGTGGGAGGGTGGTGATCCAGGCTGTGGTAGGAAGAGACTTCGCTGTCTCTGTCTCTTATTATTAGACTGTTTGATGTTTTAAATATGTGACGGTATGTTTGTTTAACAACTTCAGTGGTACAGTATTTTTTTGATAACTGAAATCACATGTATCAAAAGAGAAAAAATAGGAGCTCTTCTGGGATGAACCATGCTCTCCTCTGCTCTCTTGGATGGGAAGTTTCCTGCTCAGGAATTGGGACGTCTAAACCGGATTCTGCTGATGACAACATGTGGACAGGTGTCAGCTTTCAGCATCAGTTTTCCCTGCTGAATGACTTGATCCCTTTTATTAAGGAAGTTTCCTGAGTGACTACTAACTGCAGAACTTCTCCTGAAAGAGCAGGCCCTGAGCCTTTGGAGTGGGAGTGCTGACTCCAAGACCCTAGACTACCAGAGAACTAACCCTAAGGAGTATCAAATAGTGAGAACTCACATAAAGGAAACCACTTGAATACAAGACCTGGCATCACCCAACTACCAGTAGAACCCTGTGCAGGACACCTCATCTAAACAACAAACAAAACAAAAATACAAAGCCAGTCATTAGCAGACAGGATTACCACCTCACTCAGCCTTGCCCATCAGAGGAAAAACGAACAAACAAACAAAAACTCAGCACAAATCTCACCCTATATGAAGCTTATACAAACCACTGGACCAACCTTAGGAGGGCAGAAACCAAAAGGAAGAAAGAATTCAACCCTGAAACCTGGGAAAAGGAGACCTCAAACACAATAAGTTAAAAAAAAAAATGATGAAAAGGCAGAGATATGCTACACAAATGTAGGAACAACCTAGAAACACAGAAGTCTGAATAAATGAAGAGGAAACAGGCAAACTACCCGAAAAAGAAGTCAGAAATGATATTACAGATGATCAAAAACCCTGAAAACAGAATGGAGAGAATGCAAGTTCCAATTAACAAAGACCTAGAAGAGTTAAAGAATAAGCACACGAACAGCACAGTGACTGAAATTAAAAGCAGACGAAATCGACAACAGCAGCACATCGGAAGCAGAAGAATGAGGCAGGCGCCGGAAGGTAAAGTGGTGGAAATAACTTCTGAAGAGCGGAATCAAGTAAACAGAATGAAAAGAACTGAGGATATGAGGATAGTGTCTGGGGCAATATCAAACGCAGCAACATTTGAGTTATAGGGGTCCCAGAAGAAGAAGAGAAAAAGAAAGGGTATGAGAACATTTTTGAAGAGACTATAGTTGAAAATTTCCCCAACATCGTAAAGAAAATAGTCAATCAAGTCCAAGCGTCACAGAGTCCCATATAGAATAAACCTAAGGAGAAACACACCAACACATACTAATCAAACTAACAAAGACTCAACACAAAGAAAGAATATTAAAAGCAGCAAGGGAGAAGCAACAAGTAACATACAAGAGAAACCCCAAAGGTTTAACAACTGATCTTTCAGCAGAAACTCTGCAGGCCAGAAGGGAATGGCAGGGTATATTTAAAGTACTGAAAAGGAAAATCTACAACCAAGATTACTGTACCCAGCAAGGATCTCATTCAAAATTGATGGAGAAATCACAAGCTTTTCAGACAAGCAAAAGTTAAGAGAATTCAGTACCACCAAACCAGCTTTCCAGCAAATGTTAAAGGAACTTATATAGTGAAGAAATACAGACCTGCAAAATCAACCCCAAACAATTAAGAAAATGGCATTAGGAACGTATATATCAATAATTACTTTAAATGTAAATGGATTAAATGCTCCAACCTAAAGACCCAGACTGGCTGAATGGAAACAAAAACAAAACCCATATATATGCTGTCTACAAGAAACCCACTTCAGACCTAAAGACACATACAGACTGAAAGTGAGAGGATGAAAAAATATATTCCATGCAAATGGAAGCAAAAGAAAGCTGGAGTACCAATCCTCATATCAGATAAAATAGTCCTTGAAAGAAGGTTACAAGAGATTAGGAAGGACACTACATAATGATCAAGGGATCAATCCAAGAGGAAGACATAACAATGCACCCAGCATAGGAGCACCTCAATACATAAGACAAACACTAACAGACATAAAAGGAGAAATTGACAGTAACACAATAATGGTAGAAGACTTTAACACCCCACTCACACCAATGGACAGATCATCAAAACAGAAAATTAATAAAGAAACACAAGTCTTAAATGATACATTAGATGAGATGGATCTTATTGATATCTTCAGGACATTCCATCCAATGCAGAAGAATACACCTTCTTCTCAAGTGCACATGGAACATTCTCCAGGATAGACCACATCTTGGGTTAGAAATCAAAACTCAGTAAATTTAAGAAAATTGAAATTGTATCAAGCATCTTCTCTGACCACAACACTATGAGACTAGATATCAATTACAGGAAAAAAACTGTAAGAAACACAAACACATGGAGATTAAACAATATGTTTCTAAATAACCAACAGGTTACTGTAGAAATCAAAAGGGAAATCAGACAATTTCTAGAAACAAATGACAATGAAGACACCACAGCTCAAAACCTATGGGATGCAGCAAAAGCAGTTCTAAGAGGGAAGTTTATAGCAATACAATACTACCTTAAGAAACAAGAAAAACATCGAATAGACAACCTAGCTTTACACTAAAACAACTGGAGAAAGAACATAAAGCCCCCAAAATTATTAGAAGGACAGAAATCGTAAAGATCTGAGCAGAAATAAATGAAAAAGAAATGAAAGAAACAATAGTAAAAATTAATAAAACTAAAAGCTGGTTCTTGAAGAAGATAAACGAAATTGACAAACATTTAGCCAGACCCATCAAGAAAAAAAGAGAGAAAAATCAGATCAACAAAATTAGAAATGAAAAGGGAGCGGTTACAACAGACAATGCAGAAATACAAAGGATTATAAGAGACTCTTATGAACAACTATATGGCAATAAAATGGATAACCTGGAAGAAATGGACAGATTCTTATGAACTTCCAAAACTGAACCAGGAAGAAATAGAAATTATGAACAATCCAATTACAAGCACTGAAATTGAAGCTGTGATCTAAAGTCTCCCCAAAAATAAAAGCCCTGGACCAGATGACTTCACAGGAGAATTCTATCAAACATTTAGAGAAGAGCTAAAGCCTATCCTTCTAAAACTCTTTAAAAAAAATTTCAGAGGAACACTTCCAAACTGATTCTACAAGGCCACCATCACCCTGATACCAAACCAGACAAAGACAACACAAAAAAAGAAAACTACAGGCCAATATCACTGATGAACGTAGATCCAAAAATACTCAACAGAATTTTAGCAAACAGAATTCAGCAACACATCAAAAAGCTAACACACCATGATTAAGTTGGGTTTATTTCAGGGATGCAAGGATTCTTCAATATACACAAATCAATCAATGTAGTACACAATTTTAGCAAATTGAAAGGTAAAAACCTTATGATAATCTCAATAGATTCAGAAAAAGCCTTTGACAAAATTCAGCGCCCATTTGTGATTAAAAATCTTCAAAACATGGGCATAGAACGAACCTACCTCAGCATAGTAAAGGCCATATATGATAAGCCTACAGTAAACATTATTCTCAATTGTGAAAAACTGAAAACATTTCCCCTAAGATCAGGAACAAGACAGGGTGTCCACTTTCACCACTGTTATTCAATATAGTTCTGGACGTCCTAGCTACAGCAATCAGAGAAGAAAAAGAAATAAAAGGAATCCAGATCAGAAAAGAAGAAGTAAAGCTCTCACTGTTTGCAGATAACATGAAAATCCTAAAGATAGTATCAGAAACAAAAGAGAAAAAATATTTAGTAGAATTTTTTTAAAGCTTCCTTTTCCTTAAGTTAAATAACAAAAACTTAACTTATGCTTTTGTGTTAATAGGCAGCAAGTGTGTAGCATTGACATAATTTTGTGGTATTCTAGAAGACCTTGTTGTTTGTTATTTTACTAATTTATTATTTTAAAATGCAGTGCCTCTGAACTTATTTCCCTTATTACATATTTTAAGAAGCCCTAAAATTAATCAGTTACCATCTCTGGTCCTTTTACTAATTGCCCAGCCAAGGCCATACTTACATATATAGAGAGAAAGCTGCCTTAAGACTTTCAATATGTTGTATTTCAAAATTGCATTTGAAATGTCCTCAGACTTTACACTGCCTTCCTCATAAACTCAGTGCTTGCACTCGTGGGCCCAGTGAGTCCGGCCTGAACCCCTGTCCCCACGAGGCGCCTACAGTGTCGCACTGAGCCGTCTCGCCTCCCGTGGAACCATGCCCTCACCCCCCCACCTCCCGCTGAACACCCCTCCATCTGTCCTTTCTCTTGAGCCTCACTGTTCTGATTACTACTGCTTCATAGAAAGTTTTATAATCAGAAAGCGTGAGTCCTCCAACATAGTTCTTCGTGAGATTGTATCGAGTCTTGTAGGTTCATTTCCATATGAACTTTAGGATCAGTATTGCGACTTTGGTAAGAAATCCAGCTGAGATTTTGATAGGATTGTACTGAATCTGTACATCAATTTGAGGTGTATTGCCATCTTAATAATATTAAATCTTGCAGTCTAGAAACATGGGGCAGCATATACTCTTTACCTTAAGAGTCAATGTCAAACAGGAGAAGGAAATGGCAACCCACTCCAGCATCCTTGCCTGGAAAATCTCATGGACAGGGGAGCCTGGTGGGCTGCAGTCCATGGGGTCAAAGAAAAAAAAAAAAAAAGAGTCAGTGTCAAACTAAAGATACATTCAATCGCTGACTCCTGATAATTGAATGCCCTCTTGGCATTGCTGCTGTTATTTCCTGGCAAACCAAGGTTGGACCTTGTTTGGAATAATGTCTCAAACCATCCTTACTTCTCCTGCCTGACTTGTTCTTCGTTAGTCCCTCTTCAATGTACCATTCTTATTACTAGTTGTAAGTTCTTTTAATATTTGGGAAAAAAATACCATTTGGGGGGCTGAGTATCATTCAGAACTGCTTGGCTGAAGGTATCCAGCCTACTTATTGTCAACTGAATGTTGCAACATTGCTACACAGTCAGCTGTCTGTCTCTTGATAGTCTCCAGTGTGAGGACTGCAGTCTGCAGGTCTCTGTAGCTGCTTTAAATGATGTTGATACAATATGTTAGAGCTTCTACTTTTTAGGCGTGGACCACAATAGTTTGATTTCAGAGTTGTTCCTTTTTATCTCAATATTTTAAAAAAATTTGTGTTGTATGACATCAGAACAGATTATGATAGCACACAAATATGCCATTATCCATGAAATATATCTTTTCAACTGCAGATAGACATTGACTGTATTTTCTTTTCATTTGCATATATTTAATGTTTCTTAGATGTGTGTATAAAATAGATTAATATACACACACATATTTATTACTTACATAAAATCAAGTATACAAATAGTATGCACATCACAAATAAAAAGAAATAGGTATAAAATATATGTATAAAATGATCCTTAACCTAAAACACCAAGTCCCACACCAGTTCTCCCTTTTTTATTCTGTATTTTTAGATGAAAGAAGCTTCTCTCCTTTTTAACCCTCCCACTCCACTTTTACTTGCTTCAGTAACAGTCCCCTGATTGCTAGATTCCACATGCAGTTGATGTTCTAAGAGATATTGGTTTAGTTTTATCCAAGATAGACATGTCTCAAAAACAAAATATTCTGCTTTCAAAGTCATCTCTTCCTTCCTTCATCAAAGATTAAGTATCATTGCTTATACTGTCCCCCATTTAAGTGGGCACTACCCTGAAATGTGTGGATTTTGGTAATTTTCCTTCCCTGACCAGCGATTGTCCTTGGTGACTCTTAATGCCTTGCCTTCTCCATAAAGGGAGAATGTAGGTGGCACCAGAGAATCAGCAGTCCTAATAAGCAGTCCTAATTAAATACAATAGCAGACTTGTGCTCACTCCCAAATGTCAGCAAACAGTGGTGAATTTAGGACTGTCTGTGCTGCCACGGAAAAACACATGGGAGGTGGTCTGCAGACGCAGGTAGTGACTCGGCACGGCTCACCCTGCCAGCTGGGGAATCCACAACTGGCCCTCTTCCTTTCCATCATCACTGGGTGGGCGTTTCGTTCACCTGCCTTCAGATGGTCTTCTGTGCTACCATCTTGATGCAGAGTTCCTATAAAGTTGGGGATGGTAACCACATACGCTTCACCAGCTCCCCGGGTGCGTCCCCAGGTGCAGTTATGTGTTACACACAAGCATGATTCCGCTTAGTAGTGCGGGCCGTGAGAGCCGCAGACGGCCTCTGTGCAGCCTTCCGTCATCTGAATCCACGCGCTGTGAGATGTGTTTGCTAAATACCTGCAGTGTCCTAACTTTATTTTCTTCAAATCAGCCTGCGGGATTTTGTCCTTCAGCAGTACTGGCAGGAAAGACTGATAAATATAGTGCTTTCTTTGGAATTTCATTTCACTCTGTCAGAAATCTGAAGCCATCTGATTTTTTGTTTCCTTCCAGTTAAGCACCTCCCTCTACACACACACACACACACACACACACACACACACACACACACACACACACACCTGCTTGAATATGTGTCGGGCACTTTCTAGTGATGTTCTGACAACAGCAGAGACAGAGGGGAGGCAGCGGTGTGTGTGGACAGGCCTCGACTCGGTCGCTGACCCCGCGCTGGGAGGGACGGGAGCAGACGAAACAAACACTGCCTCGGCAGCAGCGGCCTGTGCTGAAGGTTCTGGTCATCTCAGGCCTGGCGTTTCTGCATCCGCAGGAAGGGGTGGGAGAGGAGCCCACTGTCAGGGACAATTTAGTGTAGAATACTCGGGTCTTCCGCTCTTTATTCAGCCCATCCCTCTTAAAAACCTGCGCCCATGCAGAAACCTGGCTGGCACTTCGCGCATTGCCCAGATGTGAGGTGAGGGGCTGCTCGCAGCTGCGTTTCTGTCTTCAGATGGTTTGAGAGGTTGACTTAGGAGCCGCTGTCGTGACAGAACTAGAAGCCAAGGCACCTTTGTTTCCTTGGCGCTGCAGTTCAGCGGGAGTGGCAGGCCTTCCCTATGCAGGGCTCCTCGTGGTGAAAGGTGTGTTCTTGGGATTAAGGAAACTCCTTCACTGCCCTCAAGTGGTACCTGAATAATCTGTATTAAAATCATAGAACTCGGGGCTTTCTGTTTCCGGTTCTGCATAGAAATGAGTCACTCAGATAAGAGAGCAGCCTGGAAATTAGCCCCCAGGAGACGGAAGTTCCCGCCTCCTGGATTAAACACTTAGCGCAGTGCCTGACACACCTGAGGCCTGTGTGAGGGGTCACTGACGTCCTGGGTTGTGGTTCGATGTTAGTGGTGTGACCTTGCTTCCGTTTACTCTTCTTTCTTACTTGGTAGGTCAAACTGTGCTGAAAACATCCGCAAACACATTCTCCACACGGGCAAACATGAAGGCGTCAAGATGTACAACTGCCCCAAGTGTGACTACGGCACCAACATCCCCGTGGAGTTCCGGAACCACCTGAAGGAACAGCATCCAGACATCGAGAACCCCGACCTGGCCTACCTGCACGCAGGTAGGAAATGAAACCCTACAGGAAATGCTTCGCTCCTGGCAGTGGCTGTCAGGCTGTTTGTGCGTTAGCATTTATCTGAACGTGGTAGCATGTGTGACAGTATCCGCCTCAAGACTGAGAAAAAAGTATCCTTGCTCTTGTCCCCTCAACTGTGAAAGCAGCTCTTTTCCATTCTGTTCCGTCAGGAGCAAATATGGTGAAATAATCTCCCCACAGTTGTTAAGAGCAAATATTCCAAATGCAGTTGAACTGAGACTGTTCTGGGTGTTTGAGCTTCATATTTTGACTGATGATAAGGTTTTGAACATTTTTCAACAAATGTTTATGATTTGAATTGTCATGCCCTATTCCTTGCCCTACGGTTTTCCGGTAAGTACTGGAAGGGGAAGCGTGTGAGAGAGGAGAGCAGGAGAACCCAGAAGGGGTAACAGAGCACCCTGGGTCCCAGGCGTCAGCCGGGATGGTCACACAGGATGCGGGCAGCGGTGGAGGTGGCAGGGGCTGCTGAGATCGTCCCTGCCTCGCTGGAGTGGCTATCAGATGCTGCGGAAGGACCAGCAGCGCAGCCCCAACTGCAGGTTAAGCACAGGGATGCCTGCAGCCCAGCTTGGCGGTCAGAGAACCAGAGGGCCTAGGTGTGAGTTCTGTGTGGGCAGCCAGGTGATGGGTGGGAGGGTGGGGGCTGCTGAGGACGCATCGCCTGCAGGACGTCTAGAGGAAGTTCCTAACCGGAGCCCAGACAGGAGTGGATTTAAATAATGCCAGGTGATCAGGGGATGTTTCCAGCAGGTACTTTGGAGCTGTTGGAGCTGTACTTAAACTCTCCTCCCGTTCCTGGCTGGGTGGGTTACAGGCAGGCTTACTGCATCACTGCAGGTTTATTTCTTGTACGTAAATCGACGTGGTGGTATCTATGTAAAGGGCCACTGTGAGAATTTAAAAAGATAATTGGCTATGAAGCTCTTAGCAGGCACCGTGCAGAGGATTGTGGGTGCTGCTGCTGCTGGCCCTGTGATGCTAGTGCTTGAAACTCATGGAAATCCCACCAACGTGCAGCACTGCCCTTGCAAAGTGTGTTAGTGACGTATGCTCACGGAATGTCTGCGTGAAGGAGAGAGTGCTCCATGAGTTAGAATAATAGTCCTGATACGTTTGATATTGCATATAAGGTTGTTATTTGTTTTCCGCTGATATGTTCTTCCAGATTTCTGTTTATGCTCATATGATCGACTCTTTTAAGTCACAGTGAAGTGTCCTATTTAGTCATCTCTGCTGTACCCATGTCTGTGTTTGAAAAAGAAAAACGGGGTCAATACTCTGCTTTTGGGTGAGGTTGTTACTGAAAAGCTTTTGAACTAGATAGATTATCAGTTTTAGTTCACAAAAACAGATAAAGTCAAATTGAAATATCTTCTGGCCATCAGTACCCATGGGTTCTTTATTGTTATGAATGCATGACAATGTAGATGTCAGAAAATATTGCTTAAAAGCTGGTACTTCAAGAAATGGCCAAGTGACACCATCGAAATTGATGGTAGGTTGTCAGCACTGTAGCATTTTCAAGGTAGTTTCACAGTGCCTGCTTTTCAAGATGCAATATTGATGTATTCTGTCTCTCTCTTCCATTGCACCAGTTAGGCATTGAAAGTAGGTCATTTTCCTAAAATAAGGTATGTCTAACTTGTTAGATGAAGTAAACAGCAAAGAAAAGGGAGGAAGCTAATTGCAAACCAAAGAAACACATTGCTTTTGCTTATGCCACTGCTGCCCTAGTCATGCAGTGTTCCTTTCGAGATATATTTGTATAAAAATTTACTTAGTTTCTTTGTGTATGTGTGTATGCTCTTGTGCATAGAATCCTAGTTTTCTGTTTGTGTTTCTGTGATTCTGTTAGAACCTTTCTCTCCGTAATTAATAATAGCATTCCTCAGGATTTTTACATTGGTTCACTTGGGGTGTTTATTCTGCCCTGTGTAAGGCAGTATCCCTCTTCAGTAATATATTTGCTTTGATAAACTTAGCTCAGTTCAGAGAAAACTTTTAAAGGGCAGAGTTTTTAGACTGACTTGTTGACCTTGTAGTTCTAAGTCATCTGTAAGCCCTTCCTGAGTAGGTGGGAGGCGCCTTCCTCAATGTGAAGGGGAGATACTGAAGCAGCTAGGGCTCCTCTCCTCCCAAGCCGTCTGGTGAAGGATTAGGCAGCACTTGGGGTAAATCTATGACGGATGGTACCCGGGAAGGTCCAGAGGTGGTCTGGACTGCTCGGAGTGTCTTAAGGCCCTGACCTGATGGCGACTGGCAGCTGCCTTCTCTGCTGTCAGTACTGCTGATCTGTTGAGAATTCCGTGATCCAGAGCTCAGTGACGCATATGAAGCAGTTCTTTTCAGCCACCCAGAACAAGTAGACAAGTGCACTTGAGGTCTGACTTGTGGCTCTCCCATGTGGCTCAAACGTCTCGTGGCCTCATGAGAAGGAAAACATTAAACACCAGCAACAGAAAATACTGTATATAATGTCATTGGGGGTATTTTAAATTTTTGTTGAGATGCTATTTGGAAATGTATATGTTAAATGAGGTGTTTAGGTGTTTTTTTTTTGACAAACAGTTCTGTAGAAAGAGTGTTTCCTGCAGCGTGCGTGCGCGGAGGGGGCCTGCAGGGCGGAGTCCGGCTGCCTTGCGGCGTCCCCTGTGTCTGTGTGCGAGGCCTTCAGGGCGGGATAGGTTCAGCCTCAGCCCTCATTCCCCTGCTGAGTGACATGGGAAGCCCTGCTTTACCTGTAGGGATCTCAGTCTGTACACTGGGCATGCCAATGCCTATAGCGCATTCTCAGAAGATCTCACAGAGATGGTACAGTGTGTAAACTGCTGGACATGATAATGTTTGGCATCCATGTTTGCGCAGTTTTTTTCTTCTCTGTTTGCTTCTGTTGATGATTCATTGTCTTTTTTCTCAATTTTTGAGGGGAATTAGGAGAATGATTTTGATATAATTTACCATTTCATACTCTGAAGAACTAAAGGCTGTATGTGAGCTTTAATTTCGGCTATAGCTTTTTTGAATAACAAGATACAAATGGCTATTTATTTTTTGAATAAAAGTGGATTATTTAGGAATCCAAGACATTTAGGGATCTTCTAATTATCTTTTTGTTAACCATTGAAATAGTAATATAAATTGATTTCTAGCTTACATCTACTATGCTCACAGCAGAGTCTGAATTATTTTAATCCTTTGAAATTTGTTTATACTTTCTTTATGCCTAGGATTTGGTAGGCTTTGGTAAATGTTTGAGATACTAGGAAGTTTGGTGTTGTTTGGTGCTATATTCTGTTTCTTGTATATCACTTATCTCATGTGTTAACTGTATTGCTCAGGGTGTCTCTTTCTCACTGATTTTTTCAATATTAACCCAATCAACTGTGTTAAGAGAAGTAAAAGCTCCCCACCATGATTGTGGAGTGTCTGTTTTTCTGTTAATTTTGACTTTACATATTTTAAAGGTAAATCACTGGGCACTTGGGACTTTACATTTGTTTTATACACATACCCACCTGTGATAAAGAGAAGATACATCGTTCTCTATCACTGTTGTCACTGTGAATCTTCCTTTTTATCTGTAGTAACATTTCTTGCCATCATTCTGTATTTCATATTGTATAACTATACCAGCTTCCTTATAAACAGCATATAGCTGCATTTTGTTTCTGCTATCACAACTTTAACTTGAAATATTTTTTTACTTTATTATTTATACTTAATATATTTATCAATATACTCATCATAGTCAAAACCCCAAACCACTGAAATGCAAGTAGAGTGTAGAAAGGTTTGTGTGTTTACCCGATGGAATACCCTACAGCAGTGAGAATGACTGAACTACAGCTCAAGTAGCAGCCTGAATAAATCCCACAGTCGTACCTGTGGATGAAGGTAGCCAAACAAAAAGGAGCGTATTCTGTGTGATTTCGTTTTTCACTAAGTATTGAAACAGCAAAGAGTATTCTGTGGTGTTAGAAACCAGGGTCTGTTTTCCCTGGGATGAGAAGCAGGGGTGTGGTTCTGTTTCTTATTTCTAACATTGGGAAGAGGTTGTGTCCAATTGGAGAAAGTTCTTCAAGCTGTTCTATGAGTTGTGTACTGTTTGAAAAACAACAACAGGATTCCCTTAACCCTAAATTTCTAAGGAGGTTCATTTAGGTCCATTGTAGATCTACTATGATGAGATTTTTACAATCACATTAATCCTCCAACATTGACGTCAAATTATAAGTGGCCAGAATTTTTCTGTCATTTTACATTACAGTTTTTTTATAAAGTGAAATGTACTTCATCTCAAAAATGACCTTTATTTGAGCTTTAGGGTTTTAACTATTGTATTTCTCCCATCTCTCTTATACATGAATAAGCTTGGTGTTCATTCACTACACCTTGAGAAGGAATTAAACACACTTTAAGTTTTTAGTACAAGTGACCTTCAGTTAGACTTGGGTGGTTATATCTCAGAATACTTTAAAATAACCTGAAAGAAGGGAAGACAGAGAAGAGAAGGTGAAGGAGAGGGCAGAGGAGGTATGCCAGAGCTCCGCTGATCATACTGACGAAGAAGATTTTTTTCTCACAAATTCCAAGAGACAGCCTCCACATGACACCTCTGCTGGTCAGATTGGAACTGTGCTCACTGTGTGTGTGTGCTTGCACACAGATGCACCTTGGGGCCCCGGGTGTGGCAGGTCAGGCACTGCGTGGAGACGAGGAGTTTGGCTTGGTTGTCCCATATTCTCCTCTGAGAAGCCGGAACTTTAAATGTAGTAAATGTTTATGCCTTTTCCAAAGGTAAGAGTCAGATGGTGTTCTCTTTTCAGGGGACATTAAGTATTCAGTGATTGCTTGGTGCTTTTCCTAATTTCCTTAAACCAGGTGGCACAGTTGGTGAAGAATCTGTCTGCCAATGCAGGAGTCCCAAGAAGCATGGATTTGGTCCCTGGGTCTGGGAGATCCCCTGGGATAGGAAATGGCAACCCACTCCAGTATTCTTGCTTGGAAAATTCATGGACAGAGGAGCCTGAAGGACTACAGTCCATTTGGTCACAGAGTCAGTTAACGACTGAGCACCACTTGAGTCCTTAATTTTTCTACTGTCATATTTTTAAATCATATTTGTATTGATACGATTTTTTTTAGTTCTTATATATATTGTCATTTACATTATATATTAGATTATTGCCTGTGCAAGATGATACCACATGAATCTATCAAACCCTTTTCACAGATTAGGGTTTTTTATTCTTCTGTAAGGCAGTCAGCTTTTAATTCTTTATGACGTGTATTATTTAACTGCATTCGCTTGCATTTTCCTCTTATCCAGTTATAAGAATAAAAATGTAAGTTTGACTGTTATCAAAATTCCAAATCCTTTTTCTTTTTAATGGTAAGCAATTCAGTACCATTTAAACTATTTTTAACTGATTCCTTAATTCTATCCAAGTGCATTACTTTATACTCAGGAAGATTAAATTTCATATTCCACCTCTGAGCCCATTTGCTTAATCTATCTCAGTTAAGATAAAACAGCTGTAGTCTTTTGTATCTTAACCATTCCCTCTCATTTAGTGGTATATTCAAATTTCCTAATATAAAAGGTTTTCTTCATCATTAATTAAAAACATTGGCGTTCTGATATATGAAGCTTTGTGGAGTGTAGTCTTTCCTGAATTCTTTGGCCCTCTATTTTTAACCCCCTTACTTTCATCCCCTTTTGTTAGTTGGGTACCCTGACACATGCCATGACATTTTGTACAATAATTCATTTTATGAAAAGGTCCAAAAATCTCCAAAAATCCTGACAGTTTCTCATTGGTTCTCCCTTACATAAACCAATTATTACTTCAACTTAAAAAGGAACGAAATTTTTTCTGACATGATTGCCTTTGGTAAATCCATGCTGACTCACTCCTATTAAATTGTACTTCTCCAAATGTATCATTAAGCTCATCCATAAGTATCATCTCAAATTTATTTCCTAATATAGATGTTAGACTTACAGCTCTATAATTTTCAGCCTCTCCTCTCTTTCTTTTTAACCTTCAGACTGGATTCCTTGTTTTCCAGTCTCCTAATACTTCACCACTTAACAAAAGACTTCCGAAAATAATTAACAGTTCAACGATTTGATTCCTTAACCTCAGACATCATCCATGGGTTAATTTACTGTTTTTCTTAACTGCTGCTAAATGTCTTTGCTTCTTTCAAACTCCTGTCTGCACACTCTGGTGCCTTCTGTGAGGCCGTGTCTGTCCATCATGGCTGGGCAGATTTGGTCTTTTGCTAATTGGCCTTTCTGTTCTCTCTCTCTCACTCTCACTCCTGTTGGAATTCCTAAGTTTGGAGTGTCTTACATTCTTTGTAGTCAATGGCTAAATAATGTCAAAGCACTATTTTTCCATCCATCTCCTTTTTTTCTCAGTGCTATAATTGCTCCCCTGGACCATCTTATCAGTAAACATGCTGTTTACTGGTAATAAGTTAAACTGACTCTTCACCGTTTCTCTTTTATTGAGTAATATATTGATAGAGGTTTTTTCAGAACTTTCTAATTATGTGTTCTTAAATATTCAAAAATTTAATGTGCTGAAGAATAAATATGTCCTCGCTAACATGTCTCCAGTATGTCTAAAAACTTCCTTTATTTGCAGAGCACCATGGAGCAGGTTAAAGGAATGTCTGTGCCTGTGTGTCTCTCTGGCCACTCTCTGCTACTTCCTTCCTGCAGTGCTCCACACTCTGAAGGGTATGGAGTCCTGTTTTAGATGGTTAGCATGGAGAGTTGAAGAACTCTATTATTTTACACATTTTTGCCTTTTCAGTTACAAAGAAAGAAAGAAGAGTACTGTCTGTGCCAAATTTTTCATTAGATCACTAAATCCTCAAAACAACAGTATTTGGTAGGTGTTACTCCCAATCTAATGATTTAAAAACAAGTTAACTTGCCCATTGAAATCCATGCCTATTTGTCTTTAAGAGTTTGCCAATTACATCACTGTGCATATACAAGAGCTTTAAAAAGATCAGCTTCTATGCATTAATGAAATTCTTATTGTGGAAGCCTCAATACTGAGTTTTAAGACACCAGATAATCTGAAAACAAGTACTAGGAAATAGCAGAATATAATATAATTAAAAAAAATTCCTACGAGGGGTAAATGTTTTCATAGTACTTCTACTCCCTGGTATAGAATGTAGGTGATGGTTGGGTGGATGGATGGAGTCAAATGAACTTGATTATAGTGTCCTGACTTTATTACAGCTGAAATGTGTGACTTTAAACAAGTCTCTTAACCCATGTCTATATTCTCAGCTGCAAAATGTCTAGCAGTGTTCAGCCTTTCCTTTGAATATGAAGTTCAAATTAATACATATGAAAGAGCTTTGAAAAATATTATTAATACTGAGATTTTCTTTGAAATAAAGGTATTAGGCTTTGTTATTGCTCTTTCAGTAGCAAGAAAATATTAGGAAAGGACTAGATGAACTTTTACATTTATTTCAAGTTGCTATTGAGGATAATGTCTCATAACTATATATGTGTGTCTGTATTACATGTGTAATACATGTATTAATGTCAATCAGAGCATATATCCAAAGTTAGGGCTAGAAAAGGTCTACATGAAATTTTATTTAGAGTAGAAACTTATTATTTGAATTATTTCTGTTCTTTGTATATTGCCCACTATACTCTTTATTTTTAAAGCTGTTTTTTCTAAAGAATATGGTCTTGAAATCTCCTTTCTAGTGTATAATGTTCTGTGAAGTGCTTAGCGGCATTCACAGCGTTTAAGGTAAAGTCGGAGTACACAAGTAATGTACAGCCTTTGTTAGTAATGCCTGATAGAATTCACTGAGAACGTCTGAAGTTTATGGAAACCCACTTAGGTAATTGTTTCTGATGGATCTCAAGCCTCAAGAGCCCTCAGTCTCATTTCCTAGCTACATGATGATAGAGAGAAGTTTTAAAGTGATATTTGATTTTTTTCTTTTCCCAGAAAAAAACTCTATCCTCTTTTTGAAGGGAGGCCTCGCTGCGTGTAATTAGCCTGTGTGACTCAGAACCACGTGGAAGCTTTTTCTAGGCTGCGCTCCTCCCGGCTCAAGGTTACACAGGCACGTAACAAGATGGTTGCCTCATCAGCTCGCAACACTGTGATCTTATCTGGACCAACATTTGCAGCATTCATGAGCTGAATTCTGAAAGTTAAAATAGTTTAGAAACAAAGTTGTGATCTTATCACCCCTGACAACTTCATTTATCAAAATTTTAAGGGAAACAAAAATTGTGGAAAGTTATAGTAGGCCAGTATGCTTTTATCAGGTAATTGATGTGGCTATTTTTTTTTAATATACAGACCTTTTACCATCTATTTAATTCAATATAACTTATGTTTCTTAAAAATTTCTTTGCCCTCCCAGACACATGCTGACCCCAACTAAAGTGCAGGTTTCTAGGAGGAGACAGGTAGGTGTTGACAAGTGCACCTGTTGGTGCTGCTTCACAGGTGACTGTCCCCTGCAAGGCATTCAGTGACGAACAGCGTCACAGCTCCTTCAGAGTGTGAGGAAAATGTAGGTGTCTTCTTTAATTAGCTTTGAAGTTTAGTTCCAGAGACGTAAAAATGCACATTGTTATTCATTTGTAATTTCATTTATTTCTATTTTTAGCAAGCAAAATTGCCATTTAGCAAGTTTTCCTTGTTTTAAGTTTTTATTTTGAAATAAACTTACAGAAGAGTTACAAAAATAGTACAGGGAGAGTTCCCATATGGCCTTTACCCACCTTCCGTAAGTGTTAGCCTTATATAACCGCGGTGCAGTTGCCAGCACCAGATGTTGACATTAGCACAGTACTCTTTTCTAGCTCTATGTTCTTTATTCACATTTCACCAGTCTTTCCAGTCTGCTGTTTTTCTTTTCCACAGTTCAGCTCAGGAATCAACACTCCCTTCTGTTGTTGCGTCTCCTTAATCTTCTCCAGTCCGCAGCAGTTTTTCAGCTTTTCATTGTCTTACATGACCTTGGCACTTGTAAAGAATATGAATCCGTTGTTTTTTAGAATGTTTCTTATTTTGCATTAGACTGATGTTTACTCATGACCCAGTTGAGGATCTTCAAGAATTCCTCAGAATAGATATAGAGTGTATCTAAGTTTGTTGTTGTTGTTCCGTTGCTAAGTTGTGTCTAGCTCTTTGCTACAGCATGGACTGCAGCACACCAGGCTTCCCTGTCCTTCACTGTCTCCTGGAGTTTTGCTCAGACTCATTTCCATGGAGTTGGTGATGCCATCTAACTGTCTCATCCTTTGCCACCCCCTTCTCCTCTTGCGCTCAATCTTTCCCAGCATCAGGGTCTTTTCCAATGAGTCATTTCTTTGTATCAGGTGGCCAAAGTACTGGAGCTTCAGCTTCAGCATCAGTCCCTCCAGTGAACATTCAGAGTGGATTTCCTTTACGATGGACTGGTTTGATCTCCGTGCAGTCCAAGGGACTCTCAAGAGTCTTCTCCAACACCACAATTTGAAAGCATCAATTCTTTGGCACTCACCCTTCCTTATAGTCCAACTCTCACATCTGTACATGACTACTAGAAAAACCTAACTTTTACTATACTTGCCTTCGTTGGCAAATGATGCCTCTGCTTTTTAATATGCTGTCTAGGTTTGTCATAGTTTTTCTTCCAAGGAGCAAGTGTCTTTTAATTTTAAGGGTGTGTTAGGACTAATGATGTAACCTGGACCAGTTGAGTAAGATGGCATCTCTATATTTCTCTACCACAAGCTTACTATTCCCCCCTTATTAATTAATACATATCTCAGGGCAGATACATTCAGATTATGCAAATAGCCTGTTTTCCCTAAGTATTTACCCACTGATTTTGACATTCATTAGTGGATCTTGACTACAACAAGATCTGTGGTGTTCTAATGGTCATTTGCTCTTTTCCTCATTCCTTCTACATTTAATTGGAATTTTTCTGTAAGGTGTATCTGTTCCTTCCCTACCAATTATTTTTTGCTCTATTAATTTGTACCAGTATGGACTTATCTTACTCTGGGGTTTATAATTCTGTTTCATTGTTCTTTATTTTCTTGCTGAAACTGCTTCAACTTCGGCCATTGCAGGCTCTTTCAGGTGGACTCCTGCGCCCTCTTACATGCCCCCACCCTTCTGTCAGCATCTGTTTACTTTCTGGCACCAAAATGTGCTCCATGTTCATCTGGTGGTGGAATCAATCTCTTTTTAGGAGCCTTGGTTCCTTTTATTGGAGAAGGAATTTAGAAAACAAGAGACATCCGCTGGATGCACACCTTGCTTCTGCACACTGTTTACTTGTTGGTTTTGTCTCAGGAGACAGAACTAGGAAATGGGTGTGTGCATGCTAACCCCTCCATTTCCATAAATAGTCATCATTTTATTTGTCTAAAACATAAATCATCTTAGCTATAAAACCCTTAAAAGAGAACTTATAAACACATTTTTGTGTCCGTTGATTAAGCAATAGTTTCTTGAATATGACACTAAACTATGGGAAATAAAAGAAAAAATAGATGAGTTGGGCTTTATCAACATTTTTTGGGGAAAAAAATGTGCCTTAAAGTATACCATCAAGAAGATGAAAGCAAAACCTACAAAATGGGAGAAAAACTGAAATCTATCTGATAATCTATCTGATATAATCTATCTGATTATATTCAGAATATGTAAAGAACTCTTTTAATTCAACATTATCAAGGCAAATAACCTGATTTAAAAAATGAGAAAAGAATGTGAATAGCCATTTCTCCAAAGAAAATATATAAATGGCCAGTGAGCACATGAAAAGATACCCAGCATCATTACTTGTTGAGGAAATGCAAATCAAAACCACCATAAAGTGAAAGTGAAAGTCACTCAGTCATGTCTGACTCTTTGTGACCCCATGGACTGTATGAAATTCTCCAGGCCAGAATACTTTAGTGGGTAGCCTTTCCCTTCTCAAGAGGACCTTCCCAACCCAGCAATTGAACCCAGGTCTCCCATATTACAGGCAAATTCTTTACCAGCTGAGCCACAAGGGAAGTCCAAGAATACTGGAGTGGTAGCCTATCCCTTTTCCAGCAGATCTTCCCGATCCAGGAATTTTTTGAAATATTTACCTCTTTTTTCTTTGGACTATTATCGAGAATTTTTTATGTTAATATATTTTTATATAAGACCTGTGTCAGATATATGTCAAACACTTTCTCTGAGGTGGTAACTCTTTTTTTTCCCTCTTAACAGTGTCTCTTGTAGAGGAAAAGTTCTTTTATGGTTTGCATTTTTGTAACAGTATGTAAAAACTCTTTGTCTAACATAAGTTACCAAGATTAACTCCTGTGTTTTCTTCTAGAATCTTTACGCTTTTATATTTTATATTTAGATTTATGGTATATTCTGAGTCAGACTTATATAACATGAGGTATAGGTTAAGATTCTCTGGTTTCTTTCATATAGGTGTCATTTTTCAAGCAATCTTTGGTGAAAACAGTATCTTTGTAGAATTGTCTTTGCACTTCTGTTAAAGCAGGCAGTGATGTTTCTTTAATCTCATTTGTTTCTCCTCTATTACCATAGCAATTTCAAAATTAAGCATACATGGGTTTAAAATTTTATCCTTAGAGGCCCATAAGTGGACACATATGTTTTCCTTCAGTGTTATGTGCCACATCACTTCAGTGGGCCAAGATCTGATGGGAACTCACAGAGAATCCATCTGATCCGTCAGTGTCTTGTCCTGCCCCTGACTGACTTCCTGAGGACAGCTTACTGTGCCTGGTGATTGTTTTAACCAGTCACTCAAAGCTCTTATGAACAAATAAAACGAGATATGCACATTTACATTCAGAATATAATAAGCAGAAATTCTTATTTCTTAATCCTTTATATTACTGAATAAGAAAAGGCTTTTCCTTTTTGCTTATGATTCTTCTCTGGTTAGCTTTGCCATCATTTTAAATATTACTCACCAGTTTTATATGTTGTATTCATCATGTTTTTCTTACTACCTAAGAATTCCACTTTAAAAAATTTTGTTCTATCAGCTCACACCCATTAGGATGACTACTATATAAAAAAGAAAAACAGAAAGAAAAGAAAAGAACAAGGATTTGCAATCATGTAGAGAAATTGAAACCCTTGTGCCCTCTTGGTGAGAATGTAAATTGGTACACCTGCTATGGAAACAATATAGTTGTTTCTCAAAAAATTTTAAACAAAACTACCATAAAACATCCAAGGAAGTAAAAGTAGATCTCATGGTATTTGTAAACTCACATTTATAGCAGAATTATTCACAATGGGCAAAGGGTAGAAACAACTCAAATGTCCATTAATGAATAAATATATAAAGAAAATGTGATCCATCCATACGGTGGAATATTGTCCAGCCTTGAAAAAGAAGGAAATTCTGACACAGTACAACATGGTTGAATCTTGAGGACATTATACTCATTGAAGTAAGAAAGTCACAAAAGACAAATACTGTAGGACTGCACTTACATGAGGTCCCTAGACTAGTTAAGTCTTGTGTAGATATAAGAATAGGATGGTGGTTGCCAGGGGCAGTGGGGCAGGAGGCGGGTGGGCAATGTTGTTTAGCAGGTGTAGAGTTTCACTGTTAAAATAATATGGAAAATTCTGGAAGTTGATCATGTAACAGTGTGAATGTACTTAACCCTACTGAACTGTACACTCAAAAATAGCTAACATAAATTGTGTATTATGTGTGTTTTACAACAGTTAATATTTTTAAAATTATAAGTAAAAACTCCTAGTTACCCCCCGTCTTACGTATTTTCTGCACATACCCATATTAGAAAATATTAAATAGGTGTTTCTGTTGGTGAGGTATCATTAGGGGACGGTAGGCTTGCTAGGTGTCTTGTTGTTGTTTAGTCCCTACATTGTGTCAGACTCTTTTGAGACCCCGTGAACCATATCCTGCCAGGCTCCTCTGTCCATGGGATTCTCCAGGCAAGAATACTGGAGTGGGTTGCCATTTCCTTCTCCAGGGGATCTTCCTGACCCAGGGAATGAACCCAGGTCTTCTGCATTGGTGGGCAGATTCTTTACCACTGAGCTACAGGGAAGCCCTTAAGCCCTTAAGCCCAGGTAGCTTAGAAACTATTAAATAGGTGTTTCTGTTGGTGAGGGATCATTAGGGAAATGGGGGCTTCCTTGCCTGGGAAATTCCATGGACAGAGGAACCTGGTGGTCTTCATCATGGGGTTGCAAAGAGTCAGACATGACTGAGCACGCACGCACACATTAGGCAAGGCAGTTGATTGGGATGGAGAAAATAAAAATTGGAAAGTTAATATAGAAATTATACTAATGGGCTGGAGACTCTAAAATTAAATAGACCAAAAAGATGTTATGTGATACATGCTAATCAGGATTTGAAATATATAAATCAATTGAATAAATCTGCAAAGTTTGTATATTCAAGAAAAATAAGAAGGAGCAAAATATTTTAGCTTATAGACGAGCTTGTACTTTCTTATTGTTTCCTTTTTTTCTATTTCTAAGTGAGATTAAAAGCAAATATATTCTTGTGATAGGTGAAGTTCCATCATAATACAGTAGTCACTTAAATCACTTAATAGCTTTTATTGCAGCAGAATATAGCATAGCCCCAACTAGATAAAGTAGTGGTTGTGATGGCTGGTCTAGATCCTTCTTAAAATGTTCTGCTCAGACAGTTCACTCTTGTCACAGCTATTAGTGCCACTCATGAGGAGCTTGTCAGTGTGATTGGCAGAGGTATTCTTTCATCTTGTGAAAAATCGTAATTTTGATGCATGCTTAAAATAAAAACCTGGCATAAGTGACTTCCTGTTTATAAAGGAAAAGGCAAGGCCCCTTTGCAATTAGTGTAAATTTTTAACATTGAATTGAATATAAAATTTAATTTTCTTTTTACTGAGAGAGAACTGTTTTTTAAGGAACTGCCTTTCAGGATTTCCTCCCCATTGGTTGTCTGGCTCATTAAGTTAGAAAGAACTATAGTTAATAATGGTTTCTTTTCAGATATTGGCAAGGTCAGATTTGGGTTCTGTTGGCTTAAACAGAATCTGTATCTCAAAGTAATGAAACATCCTTTCGCGTCTTGGAGTAACGTTTATGTCAGTTAATCTCTTTTAATGATAAATGTCTTGGAGTGATTAAATAAGTTAATATTTGTAAAGTACTTAAAGTAGGGCCTGGCATATGTGAAGTACTCTGTAAGTATTTAATTAATAAAATATTGAACTGACATTACTCTATGTCTTCTAGGTTCTTTTTAATTGTGCCAGTAGGGGTTGCTCTTGAGTGATAAGAAGATATTCTGAGTTACGTTTGATATGAACATAGTGACCTGCATCACTTGCATATTCACATGTATGTATACCTTGTTCTCTTGATTAGAGACAAAGGCTGCTTCTAATAAATGGATTTATTTGCTTTAAAGACTTGATTGGTGTAAAATGACAGAAGACATGAAAATTCCCAGGTAGTTAGTTCTCCTGAAGCTTTAGAATACTGTTTGGTGATATTACAGTTGGTTTCACCTAAAGTTTCTTTTTTTTCTTTAAAAAGTAGCACCCTCATGACATTTCCCTCTTATCAGCCAGTTACGTATCATACTTTAGCATTCTTTATCTTTGTCACTAAATATTTATTGGCTCTGTTGACGTTTTTATGGAACATCCAGTCAACACTGAACTGTAGTGCCTGGTGTTTTACAAATAATCAATGGGTAGGAATAGGTTTGTTAGATTAAAGTTGATAATCAGAGCAAACTTTGCATTGAAATGAAGGGCAGAATAGGTGCCATGTGTTGTCCCTCTTGAGAGATTTTAATTGTGTTGCTATTTATTGACTTGTAAGCACTCTTGCTACTAAACGAGTGCTGGAAATAGAGTTTGCTGCACGGATGGAGAGGTAGCTCTAAGTTTTGCACCTCAAGTGTCAGCGAAGATAATTTATCTGAAGTGCAGGAAGGCAGGCTGAAGTGTACTTGACTGTGTGAGAAGTGAGCAGTTAGAGAGGTGGGAAGAGGAGACAGGCTGCGACGCGAGAGGCAGAAGTGGCCCTTTGGGTCAGTGAAGTGGATTATGAGGGGATGGAGTTGAAAAGTTGGACTGCTTAGAACACGTAGTAAAATGCAAAGAATCAAGAGAAATACAGCAGGAATAGCTAGTTAGAAGTGGCTGAATGACACTTGGGAGTGTTTTTTGTTTGTTTGTTTGTTTACTTTAATGTTATTCTTATATATCTTTTGTCCATATTTCTAGCCTTTTCCCTCTGTATGTAAAGAAAAAAGTTTTTTGTGATCTTTGCTTTGAGATCTCATGAATCCTGCACCAGTCAAAGAAGCAGTTTTGGTTTTAGATATAGTTCTGTAATAGCACTTAATATATTTTCTGTTTTCACCCCAGTTTCTCTGTGTGTCTAAGAAAATGTGTTAGAAAGACATTTTAAAGATGTTTTATGTTCCATTTGAGCATATAAAACTTTCAGGCATCTTTTTTTTACCTTGAAAAAGACATTGGCATCCAGGGTTACATGTTTTTATTATTTATGGCAGGATCAATTTGGGTGTGTTCATCATCTAGGCATTAATATGTCAAGATATTCACCTATTACCTTAATATGTATAATCATTTTCACTCAACATATAAGAAACATATAAGAAATAATTTATCATCATGATGCAGATAAAACTGAATGTGCCTGACCTAGGGGTTTTGAGTTAGATCTGAAGGTCTGACACGGTAACTCACGCAGGCATTCTGTGTACTCTTGGTTATTTGGTTATACTCCACTTCTGTGTACTTAGGGAATTACCATGGCCCTTCTGAGTGAGCTTCCCCACAGTGAAAGCCAAGACCATCCTCCTCACCGCTCTTCCTCCCTCCTGAGCAGACAGGTGTTCCTGTAAGTTCTCCTCAGGGGTGGGGCTCTTTCTTTATGTCTAAGTCAGCCACAGGTAAGGTCCTCATCTCTGGTATGAATCCCCATGTAAACCCCAATCCACAGAATGCTAAGCAGTAGTGATGCGAAGATTACAGTTACCGGGTTTTACCCTGCAAATCAGATTAGCAAGGCAGCAACCAGTTACAAGTTACAGAAGGATGGTACTCGAACCTTTCTTTAATAGTTTCAAATTATCGATGAAAATCATTTTCACTGTATCTGGTGATGACTTCTGAATCATATAGAAAAGTTGAATCATTAACCTTTATAACTGTTTTTAATGGGGAAGGTCTTGTAAACTTCGTGGAGTTCATGACATTGATATTCTGCTTCCTTTGTGTGTTACAGAACACATTTTAAGTTCTGAAGAGACTAGAAATTTTGTTTGAGGATTCGTAACTACTCTTACATTGAGACCTTATGTTTGGATTGTCACAGAAAAGTGTTGGGCTTTCTCCACCCACGATGTGCCCCAGAGCACCACAGTGGGCCTCAGAGGTACGACAGTGGGCAACACAAGCCTGCCTTGGTAGAAATGTTGTATTTAGTGGGTGATAGATTTTCATCAAACAACCACACACAAAAAAATGCCAAAATGCTGTAAAGAAAACATCAAAGATGCTTTGGGAGGTGATCTGTGTAGGGCACCCGGGAATCTGTGCAGAGCTCAGGCTCAAAGGACACTTAGGCAGCGGAACAAGGAAGACCACAGAAAAGAGGGAAATGGTGAATTTAAGAAACTGTTAGAAGTCAGTATGTTATAATAATACTTTTCTAGTTGATGTAATCTTATTATGTCTCTTTCACAATAAGTTTTTTCTGCTGTCTAGAACATAAGAACGATTTAAGAAGCAGCACTGAATTAATTTCATTTTATTCTACATAACTGACTATATTATATATACTAGTAACAATTTCATGTGAGCTCTCACTATTTGTCAGATCATTAGGCCATTTTCAGGAGTATCAGCTTTTCTAATTTCTGGAACAGCCCGATGCTACTGTTACTCCCGGTGTAATGGTGAGGGGGGAAATGAAGTGGAGTAAGTGACCCAAACGTGCAAGGCTTGTGGCGCCATGTGAAGCTGGGGCTGGTTTCAGTGCAGCCACTGTTACATGGCTGTTTTATGCTGGATAATTGACTATGGCGTATGTAGCACGTGGATTAAATGTCACCATCCCAAAAGTGTGTTTTCAGGCACGGTCTGATCACAGAAGCAGGACCATTTTTAGTATTATAGAATAAGAGATTTATTATAAAGATTAGACCTTTCCTAATTGTAGGAGTTAAAACCTTGAAAGTGGTCCTAATGGAATGAATTCCATTGTATGTATGAAAATCTACTTTAAACCCAGTTTTAAATGTATCTACCGTATTTTATAGATAGCATGTGTTGGATTTTCTTGGCAAAATAGTGCTTTTTGATATATCGGGGAGATAGTCAGTTAAATCGAAGACCAAATCAAGTTTTAAAAATTTAAAGATGCAGCTGGAATTATTCCTTAAAATTTCACCATTCTTAAAATTTCACCTTCTCTCCCATGTGGACTACGGGAAAGGGTGGTGTATTTGTGAATACTATACCTGCTAGACCTGGTAGTGTTCTGTTCCACAGACGCACAGCTTACCTGCTAAATTATTATCTGCATGGTACTCATACTCAGAACTTGCATGGTGTGTTTCATGAGTAGGTTGTCATTTTAATTCATTTCCTCTTTTTTAACCCATTCCAGTAATTTTGCTGTTTGCCTATGAATTGGCCACATATAATTCAAAATTGCTTCCTTTCTCCTTTGGCTTCTTTTACAACCTTTGACCTTCGAATGCACTTATTTAGTATGTCCATGCAGTGATCATCATTTTTCTATTGTGTCTTTCCACAGACATGGTGAGGTCATTCCCAAGCATAACGCTTTTAGCACAAATAGGTTACCTCTGTGAAGAGTGTGCATTTTGGACCTCAGTACTAATCTAATTGATTTTCATCACATATGCTTATTAAAAATCTCTAATTCAGACTTTCTCAGTCTGCTGTCTTTGGGTTGGTTTCCAGGTAGTCTCTATTTTTCTACCTAATTCTTGACTGACTGTGATAGTAACCTCTTGTAATTAAGAGGCTCTGTCTCCTTGACACACAGTATGCCCTTTTAGTTTATCTTAATTTTTTTTTAAGATAAAATTTTTTTAAGACCTCTAATCATTTTTTAAAAAATTTTGTCCATTTACTCGTGTACCACTGCTTTGGTACCTTTCAGATGTTAAGTGCTGTCCATTTATCCTTAGTAACCATGCTGAATTTTTCTGTCCTTTTTAATATTTAGGTTTTATTGGATGAATGTAGATTGCACCTTCTCTTAACTGTGTCTTAAATAATTGCCACTTAAGGGAATTAAGAACTACACGGGAAGGAAAATGCTGAGCCATGGACTAAGCAGAGGGAGAAAACGTTCCCACTGGGTCCAATTTCCTAAGAAGGACCATCAGGCTCGTTGCAGGGGCCTGGAATGATGGTCTGAATGACCTCTAGGAAATGATAAGTTCACAGAGGAACTTGCCTGTGTTTGCACCAAGGAAAAGAGGGCCGGGTGGTCGTCACCCCACTAAAGACACACAGCCCACTTCCTCGTCCTTGGCTGAGTTACAGAAGCACAAGGAGAGAAAAGAACCATTTAGGCCATGGGGTCAGAGTTGACGTGGCAGGATGAGAGATGATCCAGGGTTTGATAAAAGCTGGTGCAGGGGTGCTTCTGATCCAGGACGGGCGATAAATGAAGGATCTTAAATCCTGAATGGGTAGGTTTTTTGTTTTTTGTTTTTTTTTTCTGAACAGGTAGTTTTGATCATGTATTATCTATTTGTTACCTTAAGACCAATGTCTGTTGCTTGTAATGTGTAGACATTTATCTAAATACACACACCTAAAGCATCTTTTAGACTGTCACACTCCAAATTTCTCTTATACTATTTTTTATTCTGTAATCTGGACTCTTGAAAGTGAATATATTGAAACACTGGCATTGATCTTTGTTACTGTAATCAGATCTTTATATATTGACAGATGATCACTCTGATGTTTTCTATTTAAAAACGAAGTGTAACATAACAAGAAGGTGCTTTAGATATAATGAGGTTCAGCAGTTCGGTAATAATCTGACAGCAGAAGACCACTATGGAACTGTTTAAAACAATTAGTTGTGTTTTTGAGTCTTTTATTTATCAACCGCAGACACTTAATAATTGAAGTGTGAAGGAGAAAGGCAAAGAGGTAGATGTCAAATAATTAATAAGAAATGCATTATATCTTTGTTCTAAAAATACTCACATGAATTGCATTTTTATTTCAAATTCTTACATAGTCAAGTAATGATGGAGACAAACTTCATAATATTTATATAACCTCAGGGTTACATGAGACATGAAAAACAGACCCAGAAGGGGGGGAAAAGTAAACAAAGTTTCACAATCAATTATGGAAAAATATTTACAACACATAAGACAGATAGAGAATTAATACACAATTAGTATTCTCACAGAAGGCCGCAATCCCTAATTTACAGAAAGTGAAAGTGAAGTCTCCCAGTCGTGTCTGACTCTTTGCCACCCCATGGACTGTAGCCTAACAGGCTCCTCAGTCCACGGAATTTTCCAGGCAAGGATACTGGAGTGATTTGCCATTACAGAAAGCTCCCTCAAATTGATTTTTGTAAAAAGACGAATTTGAATAGGCGTTTTAAAATGCAGGTTACCGCTAAGTACATGCAACGATGTTTGACCTCGCTAGTTGTCTATATCAGAACCATACAATGCCAGTTTTTATCCACTGGCAAAAATGTGAAGGGTTAAGAATGACCAGTGATGGAGCATTTGTTGGGAAATTGGAAATCTCACATATTATTGGGGGAGAATGAGTTGGTAAAACTCGGAGAAAGTTAAGTTAGACCTCCTTTTAAATTTAATTTTTAAAAAATTTTTATTTCATATTGGAGTGTAGTTGATTTACAATGTTGTGTTAGTTTCAGATGTTAAGCAAAGTAATTCAATTATACATTTACATGTATCTGTTCTTTTTCAGATTCTTTTCTCATTTAAGTTATTACAGAGTATTGAGCAGAGTTCCCTGTGCCATACAGCAGATCCTTGTTGATTTTCTATTTTATATAGTAGTGTGTATTATCTATTACATATATATTATTATTATATATAGTAGTATATATGATATGTATATGATTATCTATTATATATAGTAGTGTGTATGCTGCTGCTGCTGCTGCTAAGTTGCTTCAGTCATGTCTGACTCTGTGCGACCCCATAGACGGCAGCCCACCAGGCTCCCCCATCCCTGGGATTCTCCAGGCAAGAACACTGCAGTGGGTTGCCATTTCCTTCTCCAGTGCATGAAAGTGAAAAGTGAACGTGAAGTCGCTCAGTCATGTCCGACTTTTAGCGACCCCATGGACCACAGCCTACCAGGCTCCTCCGTCCATGGGATTTTCCAGGCAAGAGTACTGGAGTGGGGTGCCATTGCCTTCTCCAAGTAGTGTGTATATATTAATCCCAAACTCCTAATTTCAGATTAGGAGTTTGGGATTAAAATGCACATGCCATTTTGACTTAGCAGTTTTACTCTTAAGCATCAGTCTTACGGAATGAATATCCTCCAGTGTCAGGATACGTTGTTGTAACCGCTGAGAATGGAAACCTTGCCAGTGCCCATCAGGAGGGAATTGTTCATACAGTGGGCAGATACGTGGTTGTTAAAAATGACCTGCATATGTGTGTATTGACCTAACTGTGATAGGTAGTTAGGTCCAAAAAAGCAAGTTGCAAGATAATGTGCCTGCCAGGACTATTCCTTTCTTAAAAAGGGGTGAGAGTAGGGTGGAGGGAGGGGGGAGTCCCTGCATGTATATTTGTATGAGCATAAAGAATCATGCAGATAATCTACATCAAACTGTTAATATTGCCCATCTCAGAGGTAAGTTTAGATGGTGCATGGATACTGTGCATTTTCTACTTTATGTAAATGGATTTTTTTTCCCCATGGCAAACACATATTCAGTAATTTAGAACTTCTGAAAGATGTTAAAATGGCATGCTGAGAATGTCCCGTTTTATTTTTTTAATGTATGTAGTGTTTAGAAAAAATGATGGACCTACAAGTGCAAGCTTTTCTGTATTTTCTATGTTGTTTCTAATAATCAAAAAAGAAAGCAGCAAATGCTATTATGAAACTATTCTAAAGACCTCAATAATCAAAATTAAGGAAATAGACCCCTGTTCTCCAGTTATATCCAGATTGCCACCATGGTATCCGGGGTAAAGGCTATAGTCTAGTGATGAGATACACTGGGTCTGAGCCAGCTCTGGTACTTCCTCGCTGTGTGAGCTTGGGGACATTGGCCCACATCAGTCACCTTCAGGTTTCCCGTGTGTCAAATGGGTTTAGAATCTATCCAGTCATGGATGTCATGAACATTTGCTTGTTAAATAAAGTCTCCTCTGCAGTGCTTTTCATATAGGGCTTGCCAGTTAAGCCATCTGCTTTCCCCTTAAGATTTTGAATATCAGGAGAAATATGAATTAACTTGTCAGATTAGAGGAGAGAGTTGTGGACAGAACATGTGTGACCCCCACCTGTGTGGGGCTTGGCATTGTGAGAGCAGACAGTGACCACTGGTCACAACTAGAACTTAAAATAGCAGCGGGGCTGCCTGCTTGAAGTGAAGAACTCCCGGGATCAAGGGTGACCCACAGAGGAAGTGAGCTCAGTGGGGCGTGGGTGTTGGAAAGCCTCCCTGGGGGCTCACGGTGCTTAAGGTTTCCTCACTCTCAGTCCATTGATTGAGAGACTGGGATGGTATTCCAGACACGGAAAGTGAAAGTGATAATCGCTGAGTCTTGTCTGACTCTTTAGCAACCCCGTGGACTGTAGCCCACCAGGCTTCTTTGTCCATGGAATTCTCCAGGCAGGAATACTGGAGTGGGTAGCCGTTCCCTTCTCCAGGGGATCTTCCCAACACAGGTATTGAACCTGGGTCTCCTGCATTGCAGGTAGATTCCTTACCATCTGAGCCACCAGGGAAGCCCCCGGCAGGGAAAACAAAAACAAATACACACTCAGACGTAATCAAGCACATATATGTACTGTAATGGATTGGTAAGCAAATACTTCAATATCTCAAGGACAAGTAGGGTTGTAATGAAGCAGAGTAAATCAGAGTTGCTCAGAGTGCCATTAAATAGGTTAAGCATTATTCCTTCTTTAAATTATTCCTTCTGTAAGTGATGAATGACAGTGTTGGGATTTTTCTGTCTTCGATTTCCTATTACATGAAGCCTATGTTTGATGGTATCAATGTAGAGCTACATCAAAGTTGCTTTTAGAAGAGAACATACACAGCCTTAAAGCTGAGAGAAAAGCAAAACTCCCCCCGAACAGTGGCTGTAGTGATGCTTATTGATGATTATTTTTTGATGGTTTTATTTGTTTATTTTTGGCTGTGCTGTGTCTTCGTGGCCACGTGGGCCTTCCATTGCAGCATGTGGGGACGACTCTCTGGTTGCAGCAGCTGGGCCCTCGCGGTGGTGGCTCCTCTTGTTGTGGTCCAGGCTTGGAGCAGAGGCCCAGCAGTTGTGGCCCGCGGGCTTCATTCCTCCGCAGCACGTGGGGCCTTCCCAGATCAGGGATCAAACCCGCGTCCCCTGCATTGTCAGGCGGATTCTTCACCACTGAGCCACTAGGAAAGCCCCTATTGGTGATTATTTTATTTCTTCATTAAAAAAAAAAAGTTGGCAAGGCTATTCCAGGGCTCATATCACTTCCTGCCTCTTAAACAGATTTTTTCATATGTGTAGTGTTAGAATGGAACCCTTCAGCCTAAACCAAATCACCTCCATTTCTGGGTGTGGGTGCTCCACGGGGCTGATGAGCAGCGAGGTTATAAGCTGTTTTTAGTAGAGTCTACAGAGAAAATAAGGACTGTGCTTTTGTGTCCACCCGAATCCTCTCGCACATATTCTCCCTGCAAAGGGAGTTTTTGAAGCTGTGGGAGGGTACTGAAGCCTCGTGTTTGTTTCCAGAGAAGAGTTCAGACCGCCACATGTGTCTTTGAGAACACTTCTTGATCTTGCATGATCTAGAAAGACTTCATTCTTCTCTTTGTCTTTTGTCTTAGCTGAAGTCTTGGTGACACACATGGGGGAACAGCTGGGGAATGTGTATTCCTCCATCGTGGATGTGGGGTCAGAGTCTAAACAGGACACAGGGCTAGGACGCTCAGCAACTTGCCTTTAAACAGAACCTTTAAACCTGTAAGCCTTTAAACCTCGGCTAGTTTGTAAAAATCTTTCTAGCCTCTCTAACCTGAAGGAGTATTAAAAAAGAGAAAGAGAAAAGATTAAAACTAAAAAGAAAGAAAAGGTGGTCATTTCAGAATTTGCTTTTTTAAGGCACCTGATGTTTGATCTAGAAGCGTGTCTTGGCCGGTCACTGCGGGCCTGGATGACCTGGTCACATGTTTGCCCTGACGGTGAAGTGAGCATCCAGAGTCTGCGGTGCTGTCTAGCCGTTCTGTGACACCCAAGCTTTCCCCGGCAAGTTTCAGGGCAATGCCAAAGACTTATTGACGTATTTGGGGTTATTTTGACATTTTTTCTTCCAGTTTCTTCTGAGAGACATCCTTTTTTTGGTGAGTGACAGAATCTTAGACCCTATTTGTAAGATCTATTATGAATTTATTTTAGAGGTCTTCCTTATCCTACCCCCAAAGCAGTCACTTTGAAAATCTTAACTTCCAACAGTTGCATCTACTGCAAAAATCAATTTACATTAGAGTTATTTCCATCAAAAGGGTCATTTTTAAAATGTATAACCCAAAGTCATGTAACTCTAGTAAAGTGATATTTTCCTAAGAATTTTGATTGTTTTTACACTGCGTAATCTGGAGACTGGAAGTGTAGGTGTCCCTGAAAGAATGGCACAGGTAAACTCGTTGCTCCCCACAGCTGACTTTTGGGTCCTATAGTAATGGAGCTTTCAGCACACTGGGCTTCTCTGCCTTGCAGCTGTCACGTTATGTGTTGAGCGTTCATTTTCCATCTGCAGATTGAGTTATTTGTCTGAATCGCTGCCCTGCTGGAATTTCAGAGTACTTTTGAAGGGAACTAGACCGTGAAAACACAGGTTGTTTGTCCTCCATAGAGGGATAGTCATAGATAGACTACTGAGCAAATTTGCAGATAGAGTTACACTTTGCTACTTAAATTACCAAATTCAAGATATTAAGAGAGAGTTTAGTCTTGAATTCAGGCTTCCCTTGTGACTCAGCTGGTAAAGAATCCACCTACAATGTGGGAGACCTGGGTTCTATCCCTTGGTTGGGAATGTCCCCTGGAGAAGGGAACGGCTACCCACTTCAGTATTCTGGCCTGGAGAATCCCATGGACTGTATAGTCCATGGGGTCACAAAGAGTTGGACACGACTGAGCGACTTTGACTTTCACTAGTCTTCAGTTCACCTAAGTTAATCAATATATCAGGCTGTTCAGTAATACTGACCCATGACTCCAAAGCCAAAAGTTTGTGTTGGGAGAACCAGAAGGTACACTGTGAAGTGACTGGAACGAGGTGCTTGGTGTGTGAGCTGGGGGTCCCCAGGCTGTGTCATCAGGGCCGAGGTGCTGCCCACGCACCCTGCGGGTGGTGTGGGTTAGAGGGAGCAGTCACCTCTGCAGAGACTTCCGGGAGCGTTTCACTGCGTGAAGCAACACTGGTTTTCCCCAGAGGCTTTCCCCTTTCTTTTAAACCTTAGGATTGTGCTTGGCATTATCTGTGGCTCTTCTGGAAGCATGTAGATTGCTAATAGAAGTAAAATGGGATGCTGTAATTGAATAAAAATTTTCCCACTTAGTATGTTACCTAAAGTTTGGAAAAAGATTCTATATATGTGTGTGTGTGTGTGTGTGTGTGTGTGTGTGTGTGTGTATAAAATCCATATCATTGTAGAAATGGGGCTTGTGAGGTGTATATGATGTCTAGCTCTGTGGGCTGCAGTGCTGCCTGATATTCACGGCCCACCAAAGGCACCTCCTCGAAATGGGAGCTTCTCGGTTTTCGTATTCTTTCCATAGAAAATAAAATCTGGTGATGATTTTTTTTTTTATTTAAAAAGTGTGTTAATTTACATTGATTTCTAAATTTGTTATGGATTCCTGATCTGAGAAATACGGTTCATCGCTGACTGTTCTGTTAGCTGACAGCCATTGATAAAGCATCTGTGCACAAAGTGCCAGAAAAGGTTAATATTTATTGATTTTTATGGTGCTACAGCCATGGAGTTTTGCCATCAAAGATGTATGGCCACCAGCACTGGAATGTGTAAAACTGCAGAAGGCACACAGATTTTATTATAACCTATGCCAGTATTCAAGATTTAAAAAATGACAGATATTTAACAAAAAGCTTGAATGTGTAACTACTTTGAACCTGTGACTTGAATTTCATATTTTAACATGAAATGCGAGAGCACTTAAAAACTAAAAATTAATCCTTGCTTTGCAAACAGCAATCACACTTAGCCTTTTCTTCCACTTAACTATATGCTATTGATCCGAGAAGATACCCAAGCAAGTGATAGCTGAAATTATGAGCAATAAACGGCTTGCTTCTTTCACAAAAAGTATGTAATTAGCAGTGAAGGGGGGAAAGCCTGTGTTTAGTTTTAAAGGAGTTTCAAAGAATCAGTTTGAGCACCACCCCAGTGTTCAGACGAAGCCAAGGAACAGCCAAGGAACAATCAATCGCAGCTCGTGGGTAGAAGTGAGGCGGGCTCACAGTTTTCTGTCTCCATCTGAGTAGTTAACCCGCAACAGTCGGCAGCACTGACCTGCTTCCAGTCATTTACTTGCTTTTCCCCTTACAGCTTGCATCGCTTAGTTGACTGTTTACAGCTTCCAGTATGTAACAGTGAAAGTAAGACAGTTTATGCATCACTCTGCGAACCCAGAGCACACCGAGAGCCTTTCTGTTCCCTTCCGGACTCCAGGCTAAGCTCGAATCGAAACTGAAACTCCCTACCTACTTTTGAGATTTTTTTTTAAGTGGGAGTTGGGATTTATTTCCATGAAAAATTTAATGTCAGTTATCATGCTGAAAAAAAGACATCTACTTTGACCAACTGACTGGATTGCAGTGTGTCCTGCACATATGTTTTTAGCTGTCCCATCAGTTTTGTGCTGTCTTTCCTTTTTTCCTTCTCCCACAGATAGCTTGCCCATTTTATTGTGCTTGTTCAGAGAAAAGAAAGAGTTTAGCCCCTTGAAAGGGAAGTGCATGTTGCCTAGAAAGCCACTCTTATGGCTTGAATATCATTTCAATTATGGCAACTTAAATTCTAAAATTGAAAAAATAAGGTTTAGAGAAAATTCCTGAATCGTGTTCTAAAAGCTGTTGACAGTATGAAATATTTTTCTAAAAACTTCATTGCCCTCTCATTTTATTAGTATTTATTTTATTGTTAAAATTTTCTTCGTAAATATACCAGCATGAAAGGAATCGGATTCTTTATTTTGTTTTAATTGCTTAATTTTTTTTTTTATGATTCTGTCATTAATCTAATTTTCTACTTCTTTCTCTTTTCCCCCTGTTTTAAACAGGCAAGGCCTCATACTAATAGTGCAGTAATTAAAACAGCCTTTCCTAAAGAATCCTGCTCTGTCCCACTGTTGTTTTTCAGTTGATACAGCCTGGGTTTTGTAGCCTCCCCACCTCAGGAGGTCTCTCTGGCTTTTTGCCACTCACCTCAAACCTCTGGGTGACAGCTAGGTGACAGGCTCCTCCAACACCCACTCCCACGTCTAAAATTAAACACGCCGCCAGTGTCCGTTCTCTGCATCCACAGCACCGACACCTCCAGCTTAGTCGTCGCCTAAGGTGCTGGCCGTGTAAAGATGGTTTGTGAGATCATTAATTAATTTATCATGTATTTAAGCTGTGTCATGGAGGAGTTCACAGCAGAAATGTAAGGAAACACATATGCAAGAAGCATTTTATATAACAAAGTAAAATGGAAAGCGAAGAAACCATTTCAAACCTTTTTGAACCATTCCAAATTAGAGAATCATTTTAAAGTTTTGTGGAATAACAGTGTGACTAAAGATCGAATTTTCAAATTTCACAAAGCCAGATTTACTATGAGAATCAGGGAGATTGTGCAGTTGTAATAACTGTGGAATTTGTTCTCTGTTCCACCCCCAGGAGAAAATAAACAAATCCCTTGAATCAATCTTTTTGTAGGCATGCATTATTTGATTTTTAGTAATCAAATTCACCCTTTTGAAAAGATGTATTTTGTTTTGTAAATTGTCACAAATATGAGCTATCAGAGAGAAAATATTTTAATCTCATTTAAAATGGTTTTATTTGTTAATTGTTAGGGTGTATTTTATTTCTAAATTAAACATATTCTAACAGTTGTATTTGGAAAACATTTAATGTATGTTTTATAACAATCTGTAGGCACATTTTCTTTTGCTTTTTTGGGTTGAAACTAAAAACTGAGAATGATTTTAGCTATTTGGCTTGTATTAGAGATGCATTAAAAATTAAATGCAAGAAACCACTAATTGTGGCAGATGAAAACATTATTTTTTTAAAGCAAAATAACAACAACGGAAAATTTTCTGGGAAAAATGACTAAAATAACCTGACAGTTTTTAAGCTTCAAACAACTTATCTATGTTGTTGTCTTTGAGAGAGAGACTTTTACAGTACATTTTAAGTAATTCTCTTCAGGTGAGTTTAACTGTATGCCGTGATAGGCTTCCCGGTTAATAACGTTATAGTTCTCAAATAAGATTTATTTTTTCCCCCTGAAGCATGTTTTTGTTTTAGTACTTGAAGGGCCTTTAAGTGGATTACCTGGTCAGCTTGACTTGGTCGTTGCTGGTCACCTGGCAGATGGTTTTCTCCCGCCCCACCTTTGTCCCAAACTGGACTTCACCCAAGCCGTTCCGAGAAATCACCTTAAGTTTTTCTCCTTCATTTATGTGATCCTAGAGGAGGGGGAAAGCCTTTCCAACAAGACTTTTCTGTAAAGTCTGCTTTTTTTTGTTTTCCTTAGTGAATGGTATTACCTAAATTTAGCTGAAATTATTAATGGTTTCATGTGACCTGGGAGAATTAAAAATATTGTTAAGGAAGAAGGCCCAGGTTCATGATGTTTTCCATGCCAGCCTCAGCTGAGCTGTTTCTTAATTGCAGCTCGTTGGGGAATTGCAGAGGATCGTTTTTGGTAGTGCTGGACTTGGCAAAGTACATGCAGTACTTCAGTGGGGTGTGATGTGAAATGGCATCGTTTAAATTAAAAAATAAATCTGAGAGATTTTCAAGATGTGAAAGAAATGGAAGCTCAGGACAGGCTGCAGCCACAAAAGGCGCACGCAGGCGCAGACTGCACCCCGCGGCAGCCGCCTCCTGGCGCAGACTGCACCCCGCGGCAGCCGCCTCCTGGCGGGGGAGACGCATTCCGCATCCCGCAGGGCAGTGGTACCCGGCCCACCCCCGAGAGGAAGCCCCGTGCAGACAGACAGGTAGGGTCTCACTGCAGTCCTGTGTCTGCAGCCAAGCATTTCCATCCGCTGAGACTCACAGCTCTGAGCTCCCTTCCAGACCAGTGGCTCTGCCCCTGTGCCTTTTGTCCCTACTTACCTCCTTCACTTCTTTTCTCCTCTTACCGGCCTCCTTTCCTTTTTATTGCCTCTTTTACACAAGAACACAGAAAAATGCTGTAAGTTCACGCCCACAAAACTGACTTGGAAAGAAAGACTTGCGAGCAAAACCAGAGCGCAGCACTAAGAGCAGAGCCCAGAGCACTTCTCTCTGTGGGCCGTGCACCCGGGCCGCATCGGAAGTACCAATTCCCCATCGCCGTTTTCCAGAAGGTCTTTTTTTGTCTAAGGAACAAAGTATGCTCTCCTGCCTGCTTCTCCTTTTTGCTTATGTTGCTTTACCTGTTTAAGGGAGCAAATGCTTTTCGTCCCCCCCGTCCCCCGATTTTCTCTACGGGAGCTTCTGCTCAGCGGTGCTTTTCTCACCTCACGGGCCGTGGGAGTCTCCTGTCCTCCTGCCGTTTGTTATAACCTGCGGCTAGTTCATCCAAGGCATCCGCTGACGTCAGCCCATGCTTAGTCTTCATTACTGAGGGGCTCCGTTCGTTTATAAACAACACGGTCCAGATTGCTAGTTTTTAGCTGACTTTTCCCCTGTTCTCCCCTTCCTTACCCAAAGCTTTGTATCCATAGCCATCACTTTTGAAGTGTGAATTTTATCAGAATTGTTAGTCTAGCTCTGAATTCCCGTATAGGGCACAATGAATTCCCAAAAATATCAAATTAATTTAGCTCTTTAACAGGTCAGTCTGAGATATTTTATGTTTATTTTTGAAAATTGTATTCCTTAAAAACATAACTTACTCTCATCACATCCATACGTTATCCTAAGGAAAGATCAGGTTTAACTTTTAGGACAGAGGGAAGGCAAAATCTTAAAGAGAATATGTTGGAGGCAGAGGTTAAAGTGAGCCTCTTGGTGGTTCAGATGGTAAAGAGTCTGCCTGCGATGCAGGAGACATGGGTTTGATCCCTGTGTCAGAAAGATCCCCTGGAGAAAGGAATGACAACCCACTCTAGTATTCTTGCCTGGAGAATTTCATGGACAGAGGAGCCTGGCGGGCTACAGTCCATGGGGTCACAAAGAGTCAGACACGACTAACTAACAATTTCACTATTTTCATCAGTACTTTTAAATCTCTATGCACCTTAGACTTCTGTAAGAAGGCCAGGTAGAAATGCAGATGATATTAAATTACAAACCAGAGAAAACAACAACCTTAAAAGAAGATTTCAAATCAGAATATTCCAAGTATTAAAGTTGGAGACAAAGAAGATATGTCGTAACTTTTAATTCTTACGGTGTTTTACATAAGGATTTCATTTCCTCTTGCAAATTAGAAAGCATGCCAGCATGGGAAAAGAAGGGGCAGTCCAAAAACTGGAAAACAACTGTGGAAGAATCCACCAAGTCTGCAGCCAGCCATTGTGCTGATGCATAGAGCAGATGGAACAGAGCAGTAGACGACGCGCGGTAGAGTTGTGTGGCTCATGCCGAGCAGCAGAACTTGAGATGGCGCGTTAGAGGCTGCTTATGACATTTTCAGCAGATACGTTTCTCTCAGGAAAACACATTAGGAGTCAAGTGCTCCTAACGAACCGCTAGCACCTTGTGCAGAGCCTGGGCATGCTGACGAAAATGAAAAGCCTACGAAGCAGAGAGCTAGCAGAGCTGGAATCTAGCCCTGCTGCTCATGGCCACTGTCTGTGGAGGCACTTAACCCCTCTCTGCTTCCACTCTGTTAAGTGTAAAGTGGAGAACAAAATTTTAATAGATGAACTCGCTGGATCTTCCCTGGGTGATAATGCTGTAATTCTGTGAAACTAAAAATAATACTAGATTATAGTCCCAATCGCTTTCATAATTCAGATTTGTTCAGATGGTAAGGAAAGCAAAATCCCAGAATACTGGTCCTTTTCTGAGAGTTGGCATACAATTTTCAGGGATCCGAGGGCAGAAGAAGCATTCATGGATTCCCAGGTTAGGAAGACTAGACGCAGACAAGAGCAAGACCTGACCCCTCAAGGGCCCTTTTGTGCAAAGGGCTGTGAGCTCTCTGAACAGATAGTGACGCCCCTCCCGTGGGTCAGAGAGCGTGACTCTGCTGAGGCCCTGTGGCCTCGTGCACATGTGTGGGCATCTCGGAACCGGGAAGCCTGCACGCGGCCGTTCACCCAAGAGCACAGCCCCCGGGTGGAGGGGGTGTTCGATCTTCATGGTGTGGCCGCTCCTCTCCAGAAGTCGATTCAGAGAATACAACCCAACAGAAAACAGTGCCTTTTTTTTTTTTTTTGACCACTCAGTTACAGTCAGGCTGGTGGCTCCCAAGGACTCTCCCAGCTAAAATTGGCTTTCCAGGAGCAAAGCCGTCTTTGAGGCCAGTGGGAAGGGGACGGTAGGAGCGCCGATCGGCCATGAGGCTTCTCCAGAAGCCACCTGGATGTGGCCCCAGTAGCAGAGGGCAGTCCGGGGAGGGGGCCAGGTAGCCATCTTCAGAGTCCGGCCAGACTCAGAGCAGTCAGGCTTCTGGACTGCAGGGCTCCTGTCTTCCTAACCTGCCCCACTATCTAAAGATATCTGTGTACACTGCCCGAAAACATCGGCTGTCTGAAGATATCTGTATACACTGCCCAAAAACATCAGCTGTGATTGCCTTAACTCCTACCTGCCAACCTTTGCACGCTTCCCTGGTGGCTCAGCTGGTAAAGAATCTGCCTGCAGTGCAGCAGACCTGGGTGCGATCCCTGGGTTGGGAAGATCCCCTGGAGGTGGGAATGGCTGTCCTCTCCAATGTTCTTGCCTGGAGAATCACACGGACAGAGGAGCCTGGCAGGCTGCAGTCCACGGGGTCACAAGGAGTCGGACACAACTGAGCGACCCACACACTAACCACTTAGGCATTTAACAAGGTGGGAACAGTGTTGTCTCAGGCATGTAGTAGGCCCTTAGTGAATGGTGGACATTGTTTTTTTCTGCTGCTCAAAATAGAAGAGGCCTCATTCTGAAGTCCCGCTGATCAAGGTACCAGAGCCTGGGCCAGAGGTAGGCCCTGCATAGGAAGAGCTTCATTTCACTCTTGATTTCTCTTGACCACGGACTCAGAAAGTTTTCTGAGACCCTGTGTATAGCTGTTCCAGCATTCCAGGTACCTACAAATCATTTCATATGGTTTCTATGGTCTCCGTCAGAATCACTGTGATCAGAGAGCCCTGCTTTTTGTGAGAAGTTCTGCAAGGCGTCTCTGCCTCTCTGTGCAATGCGGTGAGCAGCTTTGGAATTAAGCTCTCTCCGCACCCAAGGAGGTCTCCCGTTTTCTTGCTAATGGGAATACTCTGATCGCATGCACTCCGTGCTCCCTCACCTGACTCTCCAGGGTTTTCTTACTTTTAACAGGATATGGTTTTTAATGAGGCTTCTAGAAGCTTCAGAAACCTCTCTGATTTTGTTTTGACCCTTTGCTGCTGCCTTTACTGGAGCCGAATTGATTGTACTGAAAATTTTGCCACCACCATTCAGATTTTAATATTTTCACATGCAACTTTTTTTTTCTTTTCCTAATTCTGGAATGGGCACATATAAGATATTATAACGGGTAATAATAATCCCTCCTGTTCAGGAGAGCAATACAAGAGTCTGAATAACCTCTTTGCTAAGATCATAGCAACTGTGTTTCCAGACATTTCCTAACTTTCAGCCTTCCCCATCCTTTCATTTTTCTGTATGATAGGGACATTTTAAACAAAAGCAGAAAACATTCACTGCTTCAGTTACTCGTAAACAATGGGAACCCCCACAAGGCAGGAATCCCCACAAGGGTGGGAGGAACAAGGGCGTTCCCTGGTTTGGGGCCAAGGCCCTTCGCTTTCTTTCCTCTCTGCTCTTGGTTTCTTTGCTTATTAGGCTTTCGTCAGCACTGACACCCTATTGAATTGCCCCAACAGTTTTGCAAACTCCAGAGTACTTAATGTTGTCTCATGCAGCGTGAGTTCCCAATAAGTTAACTGTTGACAGTTCTGCCTTTAATCACTTTATCTTCTCATTGATTGTGTGCTTTCGTATCAACATTTTGATATTTCTTCTATGATTATCATCATAGCTTTCCCTGTAATTACTTAGCTACCAGAAAAACCTTGAAATGTGGTGTCTTTTCCATTTACTCTATTTTTGAGCTTTGTATTTGCAGATTTATTTCACCTACAGTATTAACTATCTTGACTTCATGTGTGTTTTATTTTCATCATTAACTTTGATTCGTTTTCATATTATTTGTTCTTTACAGTCTTAATTTTCAGGAATGAGCTCACTTTTTGAATGAGAATCATTGCTAAGATTATCAGTTTTTAAATTTTTAATAGAAGTACCAAGGATAATTGGAGAACAGGGCAGTGGCGCAAAATGGGTTATAGCGGGGACAAACAGCCATTCTAGGGAAGTAAATAGAGCACGTAGAAATGTATTAAGTAAGAAATTCAAACATGCACTCGAATAACGACTTCTCGCTCAGCTCCAGGAAGTATTCAAGAGTAACTATGAGGGCATCGTGAGTAGTCTTCCCAATTCTCAATTCTGTTATTGAAGAGAAATACCTTTGAATATCCATGAGAAATCAACAATAAGCAGTTAGCAGCCTGAGAGGCTGGGTGGAGACTGCTTGATCATTTTAGAGAGGCGACTGACTGTTTACTTTTCAAAAATAGAAGGATTCTGTGACTCGGGCTCCTTCTTCACACCCATGGTATTCTCTGTGAGCTCTGGGCAGCTGGGATGCAGTGCTATCTCTGTGGAGTCTCTCTTCTCCCAACCCAGGCCTGGGGCCATCCTGTCAGTGCTGACCGCAAGGACAGGGAGGCACAGGGAGGTTAGGACTGGCCAAAGGCCCACGGCCGTTTATGTGCCAAATGTCTTTCCGTGCCTTCTGGGGAGCAGCCACTGCTCCAGACCCTGGAGATGGAGTCTAAGCAAGTCAATAATGAATAAATACTGTAACACCAGGATGAGAGTCAGGAAGAGGGACAGACAAACAGAGGCCTGGATCAGAGAGAAGGAAGCTGGGATGGGCGGGTGGGAACTGTTATGTGTACAAAGTTCAGGAAAAATCTTAAGAAAATGAGTTTTTACAAAACAGTTTTATTGAGGTACAGTTGATACAACTGCACATGTTGAAAATGGGGTGTGTGATAAGGTTTGGCATAACGCCTTGGACCAGCACCGCAGCACAGAGAATGACACATGCCCAGCTCCCCCCCCGCCAGCTGTCAGGAGGTGACTTTTGGACGCAGTGCTGAGAACAGGCTCAGAGCAGCGTCTGCACTGTTGGGGCGGCCGCTGGCCCGAGAGGGAGGGAAAGCGGGCCGTGGTCCATGGCCTGAACAGGAGGAGGATGGAGAGCTGCCTCTGACTCTGATGGGCCTTTAAAGGGGCGTGAGCAGGACAGGAGCCTGGATGCCTTAATTTTTCAAAAATGTCACTCTGGATTGTGTGTGGACAGTCTCGGCTCAGATGGTGATTTGGCAGGGGGTGGTTTGGAGCTTCCTCTGCAAGTTGGGCTGCGCCCCTTGGTCTACCTCCCGAGCCCCTGTTCTCTACTTTCCAGGCCACCGATGACGGTGGCCAGAGACCATGAATGCCCTGGGTGTGTGAGTTTCAGTGTCTGCTTCTTCTGCTTGGTTTTGGCGTTATTGTTCATATGCCAGTGCTCTGCTCCTTCTCCATGTGGGTGTCCTCTCACTCAGCTTGGGTTTTTAAACTTTTGGAGCGTTTCTCTCCCTCGTGTTACATTCTTCCTGACTACACACAGCTCTCCCATCTTCATGTTGTTCTGCCCAAGCCTCTCACATGAGGCTTTATTTATAAAGTGGCTTTTAAACCTCTTTAAAAAAGATTTAAATACAGTTATATATAGAAATACAAGGATTTATTTTCATTCTGCTAAGAATGTGACAGCAAAGTACACTAGTACCTGTCACAACCCAGGTGTAGTATCTTATTTTTGTGTCATTGTGTGGACTGGAAGCTTGCTTTTGATAGGCACCAGGACACCTGGTGCACCAGGGCACTATGGTTATGTGCTACTTTTTTCCTGGGGAAAAAGTTGAGACCTTAACTGGAAGGACAACAACGAAAGATAGACTCAAGAAAGAGGAGGAAGGGGTGTGCATGAGTGTGTGTGTTTACACTTGTTCAGACACATAAATATATACTTGACATATTTTTAATAGTAATTATAATGACAATAAGTGCCTAGCTTGATTTAATTTTTCTTTATTCTTCTGACATTAAGATGTTCGGGATTCAAAAACAATGCTTTTTTAAAGTAGGAAATGGGGCCAACCTCAGCATTTAATGTAAACTAGAGAAACATTTGTTTAATCTTAAATTAGCTTGCATAGAATTATTTCAAAAACTAACTCACCCAAAAACAGTTATTTGGGAGAAATAAACCAAATATTATTCCAGAACAATTATTTTCAAAATAGACACTTATATTCCTATCATATCTTTTTATATGCGGTTGTTACTGTATATCCTTAAGCGGTATCATTAGTAGCTATATGATTATGTCAGTACAGATATTTCATTAAGCTTTTCTCCTTGAACTTAGGATATAAAAGATATTAGATAAAGGAAAAAATAATATGAACATTTTTATTGTCATTTAATAGGGATTCAGTACTTCAAGAAGGACTGACATTATAACTATGCAATAATTAGTAAGATTTTAATGACTGAAACTAGTCCTAACATTGTTTTGAATCTTAGGTAGCCTAATCTTATCATTTGAAGCTTTCATTGCCATTAGAGATGAAGTTTTATGGAATTAGTTGTTATTGTTCCTTATATATACACGCACGCAAACACACACATGTTTATCTATATATTTAAATTTAGGCAAAGAGTATATGAAGCAACTATACTTATGGATAGACATGATTTGTCTTAATGATAATTTTTCCAGGCATGTTACCTGGGTTGTGAAAACAGCCCAGTCTCTCCTCCTGAGTTTCTGCTTGACTCTCCCACCACCTCTCTGCTCATGCCATCTCCCTGCTCACACCACCCCCCTGCTCACTTTACTCTCACACCACCCCCCTGCTCACACCACCTCCCTGCTCACTTTACTCTCACACCACCTCCCTGCTCACACCACCCCCCTGCTCACACCACCCCCCTGCTCACTTTACTCTCACACCACCCCCCTGCTCACTTTACTCTCACACCACCCCCCTGCTCACACCACCTCCCTGCTCACACCACCTCCCTGCTCACACCACCTCCTTGCTCACTTCATTCTCACACCACCCCCCTGCTCACACCACCTCCCTGCTCACTTTACTCTCACACCACCCCCCTGCTCACTTTACTCTCACACCACCCCCCTGCTCACTTTACTCTCACACCACCCCCCTGCTCACACCACCTCCCTGCTCACACCACCTCCCTGCTCACACCACCTCCTTGCTCACTTCATTCTCACACCACCCCCCTGCTCACACCACCTCCCTGCTCACTTTACTCTCACACCACCTCCCTGCTCACTTTACTCTCACACCACCCCCCTGCTCACTTTACTCTCACACCACCCCCCTGCTCACACCACCTCCTTGCTCACTTCATTCTCACACCACCCCCCTGCTCACACCACCTCCCTGCTCACTTTACTCTCACACCACCTCCCTGCTCACTTTACTCTCACACCACCTCCCTGCTCACTTTACTCTCACACCACCTCCCTGCTCACTTTACTCTCACACCACCCCCCTGCTCACACCACCTCCCTGCTCACACCACCTCCTTGCTCACTTTACTCTCACACCACTTCTTTGCTCACACCACCTCTGTCTGACACCAGATGGAGTGGGAGGTTCCCACACCAAGCAGTCCTCTGTGACCCCAGCTGGGTGTCCTATGACTTAATTCCGTTCTCAAACACAGTCTTAACATATAACCAGAGGTCAATCTGACAAAGTCACAGTAATGAAATTTTACAAGGTCATTTTATTTTAGAAGGTTTAGAAAAATTAGAATGTTTTCCTTTCAAATTGATATACAGTGCTGTCAAGTGGACTGGAATACTCATACCAACAATCAACACATTTCCTGCAGAAAACGTACTTGTGAGGCCAAATGGTAATCAGGATGTTGCTTCACTGAGTTAAGAGCTGGAGCAGAGCAGCTGAGTTAAGACGAGTGCCTGAGCTGGAGGGCAGAGACAGCCACCTGGGCAGCTTCCCTCCTCGCCGGGGTCGTGGTGGTCCTGGGGGCCCCGTCTGGATGCCCGTCCCAGGGGTGTGACGGTCCTGGGGGCCCCGCCCAGATGCCCGTCCTGGGGGCGTGGTGGTCCTGGGGGCCCCGCCCAGATGCCCGTCCCGGGGGCGCGGTGGTCCTGGGGGCCCCGTCCAGATGCCCGTCCTGGGATGCTGGTGCCCCGCGTGCTGCCGCTGAGCACGTGCACCTAGCCCTGTGCTCCCTGCCCGGCCCGCCCGTGGGGCCCCATCCTCTGCTGTCCCCCTTCCATGGTGACGCCAGTTCCTGTTGGTGCCGCAGCCTGTGCCTGCCACACAGGCTGCACCTCGGCCTCCTCCCCACCTACCCGGTCACCCCATCACAAATGTCCCGCGGTGGATACCTTACATCTGGGTACACGTGACCAGCTTCTCTGGGCTGTGTTGTATTAATTACATTAACTTCTGGTTTAGGGGGAGTGTTTCACTGTCTTCTCTCTGTATCTTCTTAATGGGACATTCTCCATAAAGAATTGAACTTTGAAATTGTTCTGAGGAGTAAACAGGAGAGGGTTACAGTCGGCTATTCTTAACAGAGATTAGGAACTTGAAAATGTCAGTTTGTGTCAACATAAAGATACTTGTGTAGTAAGTATCTGATTAGTGAACTCCCTGGACATCTGCACTGACAGTCCCCGCCTTCCTCCGGGATCACAGCTTCACAGCTGTGAAGACAGCTTCTTTTCTTAACGGGACAGAGGCGGATGGCCCAGCAAGGACCAGCTTTTATGGGCTGGGCGGCTCTTTAAACCCCCAGCCCTCAGTACCGCTCCTCATGAGCTTCCGAGGGTGGACATGTAAAGCTCCACTTCCGGCCTGTCCCAGGTCCTTAACACGAGACAGATCGAAGTGTTGGGGGGTCTGTGTATCTGTGTTTTATATAAAGAATTGAGAATGCTTTCCTCACCTACGCAAGATATGATAAAAGTGTTGGGGGGGATTTTTATCCAGGTTTTATGTAAAGAATTGAGAATGCCTTCCTCACCTCTGCCTCACCTTCCTGTTTTCCAAGATGAGCTCAAGCCATTGTCTGTCTTACGCTCTTATTTGTCAGCATCTCCCTGATTTGGAGAACCACCGCGCACGTCTCATCTTCGAATGCTCTGGAGTCAAGTACTCAGAACTGAAGGACGTGTTTCATATCCAGTATTTGTGCAGGTCCTCGTTACGTGTGAGAGACGTGTGAGTGCTGGTGTGATGGCAGTGTTGGAGGTCAGCAGAGGGGGAGCATTTACTGAGTGTGCGTGTGTGTGTGTGTGTGTGTGTGAGGAATGTGGGACGAGAACAAATAAGCAGGGCAAGTAAGATCCTGGTGAGTGTTCTAAAGGCAAGAGGATGAAGACTTTGAAGTCTAACGTTTCTTCTTTACTGTATAACCTCAACCAGCCTGTCAGCACCCAGTGTTTGATAATATAGGGTATATTTGTATTTTAGACATTGTCTCCCAAGTAGACTTTAAATTTCAAAGAAAATGTTCACTATAGGTAATAAACCTACTACCAGTTGGAATCCAAAACAAAAGTCAAATGATATGTTTTTATATAAAGCCTCTTACTTTCTTTAAGGGCTTCCCAGGTGGCACTCGTGGTAAAGAATCCACCTGCCAGTCAGGAGACGTAAGAGATGCGGGTTCGATCCCTGGTTTGGGAAGATCTCCTGGAAGAGGGCATGGCAACCTACTCCGGTATTCTTGCCTGGAGAGCCCCATGGGTAGGGGAGCCTGGGGGGCTATGGTCCATAGGCTCACAAGAGCTGGACACAACTTAGCGACTGAACGGCCATCTTCCATCACAGTGCTGTGCGGAGACTTTTCGCTGCCCTGAAAATCGATGCCCCTGCGCACCCCCCATCACCCTCATCCCTGGCAGCTGCTGAGTGCTTTACTGGCTCCTTCGTTTTGCCTTTTTCTGAGTGTCTTCTAGCGGGAATCATGCAGTACCTCGCCTTTTCAGCCTGGCCTCTTTCACTTAGCGGTGTGCCTCTCGGTTCCTCCATGTCTTCTCATGGTGACAGCTCGCTCCTTTTCTTCCCAGAACAGTGTCCCCTGGTCCAGCTGGGCCACACGCTTCTGTCCTTAGACAGGCAGAGCTGCAGTGCCTGGGGACTCTGTGCCCGGCTTCCCGAAGGGGCAGAGTGAGTGCTGCCCGCGTGTCCAGGGTCCTCGCATTGTCCGCGAGCACGGCACTGTGTGTGAAGGCCGTGCAGTGTGTGTGTTGGGGACGTCTCAGGGCCGCGTGATGTCAGGGGCAGCGTCTGGGAGCCTCTCATCCGGTGCGTCTGGTTTTCATGTGTATCACCGTCTGATCCCTCCTGGTCAAATGAGACGCTGTCCAGCGTGGGCCCCAGATACAGCCCTGCCTGGAAGGTGAGCCCCGGGCCCAGCACTGCCCGGTCAGGTGGCTTTTATTCTAAGGGCTTTAGAAGAATTACATTTTGCAGACCTTCTGCAGACATACTGCAGACCTTCTACTGGAGGATTTAATGTATGTTAAAAAGTATTACACAGCCCCTTTCCCATCTTTTCATGAAAACGCTTCATGCCTGAAAACGGATGAGCAGAATGACCGAGGCCTGGTTGACTCTGGTCCTCAGAAAGGAGCAGCAAAGTTCAAAGGTCGGGTCCCTACAGTCACCTCCAGATCTTGAGGGAAGAGAAGGGTTTGTGGCGCCCCCTTGGGGAACGTGAGTGACTTTTGCAGCAGTGGTCACTCCTGTTGGTGCCTGGAACCTTTCCGGACTGCCCCTGCCGTGGGAAACCCGCTTGGATAAGCAGATGAGCACGAGCTCTAGGGCAGGAACAGGAGCAGACTGAGCGTGTAACAGACTGCCCCGTGTAGCCCATCAGATCCTGTGCCTGACGATTGGGACCCAGGGTCCCCTGGCTGCCGCTGTCCTTCAGAGGGTCATGTTGTGGGCTTAGCGGGCACCCACGTCCGCACCTCCCCCCACCTGACTGTCTTAGCTATGATACATCAGCTTTGTACCCTGCCAGCTTCCAGCAAGGCATGAGTGATTCACAATAGAGATACTCAGAAAGAGGTGGAAGAAAAATCTGATGATTTGTTCGACTTTTTAAGTTCTTCTGAACTAGTATCTTATAACTAAACTGTAAAGGGCTTTTCTGTTGATTTTACTATGTTTTCTGTTTCTTGGTTTTAAATTTTTTATTTGTTGGCTGTCATTTGTATACACTTAATTTAGTTTGCATTCTGCAAACAAATGCTAAAGGTCAGTAGTTTCATTCTTTTTGATGCATAAGCTTTTTATTTATATCCAGTAAAAGAATCTGCAATGCAGAAAGGGGAACAGTAAAGAATCTGCAATGCAGGAGACCCAGGTTTGATCCCTGGGTCAGGAAGATCCCCTGGAGAAGGGAATGGCAACCCACTCCAGTATTCTTGCCTGGAGGATTCCATGGACAGAGGAGTCTGGTGGGCTACAGTCCATGGGGTTGCACAAGAGTTGGACATGACTTTACAATAAGTGCACAACACACACAGACACACACACACATTATATCTATATGTGTTGAAATGCATATTCTAATAGCTATTATGAAAGGAACTTGTACAGTCCAAAAAAGCAGTACCCATGGAAGGTGGGCATCACCCTCCCTTGAACCCTGTGACCCCATGGGCTCGGTGGTTCGCTTGCTTCTGTTGGAGTGAGTAGCTTGCTTCACAGTTGTTTTTTGCTGCTTGTTAGAAGTCTTGTCATATCATTCTTTAATCATGCCTCCCGTAGTAAGCATCAGGGTTCAACCCTTTCATTTTGAAAACTCTTAATACCTATAAAAATCTTATTAATAAAGAGCTAAAACAGGTGAGAACTTCAAAATAATGACATTGTCATAGTTTAGTTTGCTGTTCATGTAAAGATGGTTCTGATGACACCTCAGTTTTTTCCCCAAAGTATTAAATTACCCTAAACAACTTTACCTGATTATGTTAATCATTCTAAATATGAAACTGTCTTACTTTGAAGTGTTAAATTTGCAAAGCTGTATTTATGTCTTTTGGTAGCATTCATTACAACTTACATAGTGAAAACTACCAATAATAATGTAGGTTGTTTCTTCTAAAATTTTTATGTACCTTACATAGAAGTTGGGGGTTGAGCATGAGGCAACACTGATTTAAAACTATCACCGTTCCCTGTGGAATACAGGTTGTGCATTCTTGATTCTGTCCCTTTAAGTGTAGAGTAAGTCCGCATGGCCTCAGTGGCTCCCAAGGTGTGCCCAGGGACATTTGGCTGCCCCAGAAGTCCTTCTTCTGCTCAGCTTCTATACTGCTCCGTCTTCAAGAGGATAAGAATAAGAAACAGTTTGAAATGAAAACATTAGTAAAATCATAGATAATATCGATTGATTTTTATGCACAATATGTAGAGCTGCCAGCAGTCCTGGGACTGTGCCATTAATACATACTTAGGTTGTGCAGGATTTCGTCTTAATATGCTCTGTCTTTATTTATGTAAAGCATAATTCTGAATCCATTTGAGTAATGTACATTTAGCATAAGCAGAGTCGTAGACTGACATTATTAAAATGCATAGAGCCGACATCCTGAGCTTCTGCTGAAATATGCTTTTAATTGAAGCAGAATTATGGCGATATATTATCCACGTAAGCCTGGTTATATCAGAGTTTGACTTGCATAGAAGCTCTTTGCTCCATGAGAACTGTACGGTAACCCATATGTTGTGGTTTGGCATTTAAATATTCCGTGGTATGTATATCTGAATTGCCTGATGCAGCGTTATCTAAGCATATGTTATCTTGGAGAAGATGCATCTTGTAGCCAAATAGCTTTGAGAAGAGTCTGTCAGTTATAATTGTATTTACCAGTGATTGAAGGTCATTCATAAACACGCACATGGTTTAATAGAAGCTGTACTTTGAGCTTTTGGAATAAAAACAATCACGAATGAGGGAAGCATTTGTTGATGGTACATTTTGTTTACTTTTACAATTAAATTACAATTCACACCTTCCATAATAGGTCTAGGGGAAAAAATGGCTTATAGATACTACTCTTTTCCTGTAGATTAAATTTTAAGTGTTCTAAGCAGGAGCCTAAAGTGATCAACATCACTGAGAACACTAATGAAACCTGGGTTTTCTAATTCCGTCCTGCAAAAGGAGGGCTTTGTGATGTGATAATGTGATAACGGGTGGGATCGGTTTTCATAAGTAATGTTCAGACAGGAAGTGTAGTAACGCACTGGTAAAGGTTGTCTCTTCCACTGTGCGTTACTTTATTCAGTGTCCACAGACACAGGCGGGCTGGCTGGTGGTGATGGTGGTGCCAGCTTACAGAGAAAGATTCTCCCATTCTGCCCACTTAGACGCTTTCCCTCCTCATTCATGTGTTTTATTAACAGCTACATTTAAAGTGCTTCCCACGTAAACGTATACTCTTGTTTTGGTCTTTTCAGCCAGTGATACTTTTACAGAGGAAGATGCTACAGGATCTTGCATGCTTGGGACCAGTCTTTATAGCAGAAGAGCCTCCCACATTGTCATCCCAGAGTGACTGACCCCAGACTTCAGATGGTCATTTTGTGGTCAGGAATAACTGCCTTTTGACCCTGTGAATCCTATTAACTGTTTCCTCATCAGTAAAGTCTTGTTCCCTTTCTGTCACATTAGCAGCTTTTTCTTCAAAGGGATGAGTTCACAAATGCCCCTGTTCCAGGTTCATCTCCTGCTGGTACTATCTGTGGAGAGGGTGTTTGCTTACATTAGGCTCCTTGGCTGTGCATGGTGGGGCTCTGTCTGTGCAAGTCCAGCCCAGGCTGACTCCAGTAGAGCGGTGCCCTCCTAACAAAGTCCAGGCCTCCTGTGCTGTCAGTGAGGGCAGTCAGCGCAGAGGCCAAGTGCTTTTGGAACTAAATAAACGATGAGAAAAACATGCAGGCTGCAGTAAGCCTCACAGGTGATTTAACAGCCTTCGACTACAAGGCATCACTGCGGTAGATGTCCGCTGAGTAGGAAATCTGACATTCTGTCTGGCCGTGTTCCGCCAATAGCGCTCCATGTAATCTCTTGCTGAGGTTCGCCGGAGCCCCCTCAGAGCTCCATGTTCTCATGCCCAGCCTAAGTGGTCCTGTGATGACAGACACCCCCACCTGCATTCTGTCACAGCCGAGTGTCATGTAGGCCTCTGATGGGGAGCATCGGAGTGTTTAAAATTGGGGGATTAACTGAATTGAGAATTTGCTCCTGATCTGTGAAGGAAATATCTCTGCTGACAAGTTCAAGCCCTTTGAACGGTTCCATAAAGGCCTACATGCTGCTGCACAGGCCGCTGTGCCTCTGAGGAGCAGGGCTAGACCGGCAGAAAGTGGAGACGGTTTCGGTACCCTGTGGCTGGCCCAGAATTGTAACCAGTTAGATTGTTAGTGTTTTTGTTTGCAGCCCTGTGTTTCTGTGTTTTTAATGTAACTTGTTTGCTTGCTGATACATTAGGTGGCTTTGCTGATGGTCTGGATAAAGCATGTAATAGCTGTTTATATGATTGTGTATATGTCTCAAAGCCAACAAAAAACTTCTGCGAGTTACAGTGAAGTGACTTGAATCCATCCGGATCGGTCAGCAATCACTTCAGTTACTTCAGCCATCCAGTGGTAGTGCAGAGTAGGAACCAGCCCTAGCCAACGACAAAGGCGCCCCACCCCACACACACAGGTTCCAAACTGACTTGGCACCCCATGGGCAGGTGCGTGGGGCACGCTTGGGAGGAGATGATGGTGATGAGGGTTTCTGTCCCTGCCTCGTCAGCTTCTTCCTCCCACAGTTCACCGTGGCTTCGAGCAGAGGATCTCAAACATGTTTTCAAGGAGAGATGTTGTTTTTAAACACCTTCCTGAATTTATATCTAAAGATAAATGAATAAAGAATAGAAGTAAAAGATTAATCCTTTCAGTGTGTAGTTGAGGAGAGATTTTTAATTATATACTTAAATCAATAATTGAGTATAGATCTTAAGTAGAAACCGCAAATCTGTCTAGGGTCCTGGCAGATTCCATGGGCGTGTCCTGTTGAGAAGCCCCTGGAAGCACTTTGTGGACACAGCACGCAGGAGGGACAGGTCGGGCCCCCGGGTGGGGGTGGGAGGTGGGGGTACAGCTGTGGTTTAAAATACAAGCACAGGAGTTTGTGACAGGCAGAGCCTCCCAGTGGAGATGTCTAATATCCCCTGAGAACTGAGCTCCATGGCGAAAAGCACGGGTAGGGAAGAAGATGTACATTTACAAGCCGTCGGCTCAGACGTGGCAGCCCACGTCATGCGGGGAATAAAGTTCCCCAAGGATTGTGTGAAACAGTTCAAGGAATTTGAGATCAAAACTGAAGGAGGGTGATACGTCTCTGGGAGCCAGAGAAAACAGCAGGAAGAGTCAGGGAGAGGGGAGAGTGTGGGTAGCAGATGCAGCCTCTATCAGGTGTGACCCGGGGTGGGGAGGGCAGGAACGCTCACCATGCCAGGAGAGAGGAGGGGGTTTCACAGCCAGCGCTGCCGTCACCCTCGGTGACCTCACCCTCGGTGACGGCAGGGGAGCAGGTGGGGATGGGGATGAGGGCAGCTCGTGACCTTCTTTGCACACCTGTGCGAGCCTTGTCCTGTGCACACCTGTGTTCTCAGCGCCTCTGGATTTATGGCCTCTGTGAAGTCGTCTGTTCAGCGTGATCTAACACTGAACGTCTAGTGTTCAAAATTTAGGATTACACTACAAACTAGACGTGTAATACAGGAAGAACTCATACGATTCGAGATGATATGGGAACCCTACGGTATCAGAAGGTAAATGGGAAAAGGACACAACTGAATGATTTATGAAGAACTGAACTACATCATAGGAAAGTGATCAATTGATTACTAGTCAGGGAAATGTAAATTTGAACAATGGTGTTTTTATTTATGAAGTAATCTATTCAAAGCAATACGTTATGTATCCGTGATTATACCAGATTTTTTCAAAAGTTTAGATTTGTTTTCTGAGACCCATAAAAAGGATTAGTCTAGATTAAAATACTGCCTTTTATCATTGAAGCTGTAGCTCTAGATATTAATTTAGGAACTCTTCCAGTACATGCCAGTTATCATGTTTAACCACAGAGAAAACCATAGAGTGGGTATTTTATTAAAGTGACAAGTTTTTGTTTTTTTTTAATTATTATTATTTTTTTCCAGTGGGTTTTGTCATACATTGATATGAATCAGCCATGGATTTACATGTATTCCCAATAAGTTTTAATAAAGAGCTGTGTTCTTCTACAAAACCTCTATGACCCACCTCCCAGAATATTGGAAATAAAGGCAAAAATAAACAAATGGGACCTAATTAAACTTAAAAGCTTTTGCACAACAAAGGAAACTATAAGCAAGGTGAAAAGACAGCCCTCAGATTGGGAGAAAATAATAGCAAACAAAGCAACAGACAAAGGATTAATCTCAAAAAATATACAAGCAACTCCTGCAGCTCAATGCCAGAAAAATAAATGACCCAATCAAAAAATGGGCCAAAGATCTGAACAGACATTTCTCCAAAGAAGACATACAGATGGCTAACAAACACATGAAAAGATGCTTAACATCACTCATTATCAGAGAAATGCAAATCAAAACCACAATGAGGTACCATTACACGGCAGTCAGGATGGCTGCTATCCAAAAGTCTACAAGCAATAAATGCTGGAGAGGGTGTGGAGAAAAGGGAACCCTCTTACACTGTTAGTGGGAATGCAAACTAGTACAGCCACTATGGAGAAAAGTGAGGAGATTTCTTAAAAAGCTGGAAATAGAACTGCCATATGACCCAGCAATCCCACTTCTGGGCATACACACTGAGGAAACCAGATCTGAAAGAGACACGTGCACCCCAATGTCCATTGCAGCACTGTTTATAATAGCCAGGACATGGAAGCAACCTAGATGCCCATCAGCAGACGAATGGATGAGGAAGCTGTGGTACATATACACCATGGAGTATTACTCAGCCATTAAAAAGAATTCATTTGAATCAGTTCTAATGAGATGGATAAAACTGGAGCCCATCATACAGAGTGAAGTAAGCCAGAAAGATAAAGACCAATACAGTATACTAACACATATATATGGAATTTAGAAAGATGGTAATGATAACCCTATATGCAAAACAGAAAAAGAGACACAGATGTACAGAACAGACTTTGGGACTCGGTGGGAGAAGGCGAGGAGGGTGGGATGTTTCAAGAGAACAACATCAAAACATATATATTATCTAGGGTGAAACAGATCACCAGTCCAGGTTGGATGCATGAGACAAGTGCTTGGGCCTGTTGCACTGGGAAGACCCAGAGGGATCGGGTAGAGAGGGAGGTGGGAGGGGGGATCGGGATGGGGAATACATGTAAATCTGTGGCTGATTCATGTCAATGTATGACAAAAACCACTACAATATTGTAAAGTAATTAGCCTCCAACTAATAAAAATAAATGGGAAAAAAAAAAAAACCTGCTTCCACTACTGAAGAAAAGAAAGTTTTTCCCTCTGTTCCAAAAGGAAAGGGGATATTTTTAACATTAAAATTATTTGGAAATGTCCTTTGAGTTCTTTGGGCTTCCCTGGTGGCTCAGCTGGTAAAGAATCTGTCTGCAGTGAGGGAGACCTGGGTTCGATCCCTGGGTTGGAAAGTTCCCCTGGAGATGGAAAGGCTACCCACTCCAGTATTCTGGCCTGGAGAATTCCATGGACTATCCAGTCGCAAATGGGTCACAAAGAGTCGAGCATAACTGAGCAAGTTTCACTCTGAGTTCTTTATAGATGCTTGCATAGTAACTGATGGAAAGTGAATTGTCTTTTATCAGTGACCCTTTTCATTCATTTTCCTTTAAAGAATCACTGCACCCAGTAGTGACAGCTAACTTTCTCATCCTCAGTATTTCTCTTTTCTCTTTAAGAATGATACTTTCCAACCTGAAAAGATTCATTCGGAAGCATTTGTGATACTGCAGTTTTTTGTTTTTTTTTTTTTGGTAACTAGTTCCAGGTACAAACTCCCGGATAACAGCAGGTATGCTGCTGCTGCTGCTGCTAAGTCACGTCAGTCGTGTCCGACTGTGTGTGACCCCATAGACGGCAGCCCACCATGCTCCCCCGTCCCTGGGATTCTCCAGGCAAGAAAACTGGAGTAGGTTGCCATTTCCTTCTCCAATGCATGAAAGTGAAAAATGAAAGTGAAGTCGCTCAGTCGTGTCCGACTCTTAGCGACCCCATGGACTGCAGCCTATTGGGCTCCTCTGTCCTTGGGATTTTCCAGGCAAGAGTACTGGAGTGGGGTGCCATTGCCTTCTCCAGATACTGCAGTTTTTTAAAATAGTGTGTTGCCAACAAATATTTTGAGACATTTATTTGCTAAAAAAAAAATTGCATATGAAATGGAGGCCAGAATCCAGCAGAGGGGAACGCTGGCATGCGGTGTCGCCTCTGCTCCAGACCCGCAGCCCCTCCAAGCCCCGAGAGCAGTGTGGGGCCAGGCCACACCAGGTATCACATGGCCGGTGTCCGTGTGCACGGGTGCCCGCCTTGCAGCGTCAGGATGAGTGACAAGGTCAGAGAAGGGGTAGGGAGGCCCGTCAGGCGCCAGTGTGCCCCGCAGAAGCCCAGGCACGGAAGCTGCATGTGCTTTTCCGACCGTGGGCCGTTCTCCATCAGGGTCAGCGGCAGTCTGCTGCAGAGGCGGCGAGTGGGTGAACCGCACCAGCACGCCTCGCCCTGGCCCCAGATTCAGATGTTCCTCCCTGCGGTGGGGGATGGGCATGGGTACCTGCAGGGGTCCCGCGTGCTGGGGAGCTCCGGGTAGCCAGCAGGGGCCCTGGGTGCCGGGGAGCTCCGGGCAGCTGGCAGGTACCACCTGCGGCCGATTCCCAGAAAGCCAACCTTTCATATCCACGCGTGCCCATTTCGTGCCCACCACCCTGATCTAGCACCGGGGGGTGTCAGGGGACACAGGGGAATGTTCTGACTTCCCAGAAGCTGTAATCCGTTTCTGGGGTCAGACAAGGCTGACTGGCTTTCTGGAAGTCGGGCTATTAGAGAAGTAAATGAAGGATACAGAGAAACGCTGGGTCACGGGGCAGAGGCTGAATGTGTGCCAGGCCATCAAGGGCTGAGGTAGTCGCAAGGACTGGAAGAGTCCAGTGAGGCCTCCGGAGGCTGACAGCATGTCCCTGTCCCCCGAGGCGGGGACTGGGCGTGAGGGGCATCCTGGCCAAGAGCTAGTCAGTCGGCCTCGGTCTCTGGGAAGACTCCTGAGCAGAGTGGTTCCATCTCAAATGTGCATGATTTTCCAGTTACAGTTTTCCTTTGCCCTAAGCTAGAAAGACTCTGTATGCTATAAACGTGTCCTAAAATATATGCCACATAAACCTAAACTCAACCCAACTGCTGGTGTGAGACGCCTAGGGTTCAGTGTCCTTGTAACTGAGCTCTGAAATAGAACGTTTTCCCATTTTCTCCTCTTTCCACTGGCTTAAAATGGGCGTTCAGGATCCACCGAAGCCCCTTCAGGTCTTCATGGCGAGCGTCTGCACAGACAGCGGGCCCAGCAGGGTGTGTCAGTGGTTGACGGTGGTCTCCCCAGGAGGAAGTGCGCCTGTGCCTCCGTGTGCGCGGCCCTCTTCTTCTGTAACTTCTCTATGTCTTTTATCCTTAAAGGTTTGGAAATTGCCTGTCTCTGTGGAAAGTGTTAAACTCTTCTATAAAGCCTCCTATTAAAGGCAGTCTAACCTTAAAACCGATTATAAAATGAAAAATTCTTGAGTCCCTTTCTCAAAGCAACATTGTTGGATCTTTGCTTTGTATGAAATTAACTTCTCTCCTTCCAAATAAGGAAGAAATCCAACCATTATTATAGGTGATTATGGGGTAATTATCAGAGTGATGTGTCATCAGCATTTTCTGATGGCAGTGTTGATGTGGACGAGCTTGCTCCTGGTTCACTGCACGCATTAGACACTAGAGGCTCAGACTTGTCACCCATGTCCCCTTGCTACTCAGCTGTGACGCGGCTCCCTCTAATACCCCAGTGGCCAGTAATCAGCGTGTTGTCTGTTAACTGAAGAAATTTTCATCACTGTCTTTATGAGCACCACCCCTGTTTCCTCTCTCCATCACACAGCGGGGAGATAGATAAAAATATTGTAGCATCTAACAAGCCGACACTGAAATTTCATTCTAAGACGGCAAATTAAATCTGTCTCTGGTGGTTCCAAATTATGTAAAATAAAAAAGAAACTTTTATCACTGATAGGTCTTGTCATTTCTATTCAGTTGCATTTTTTAAAAATTGGTGAATTAGAACTTTTTTTTTTCTTCCAAAGAAATTCATCAACCCTGCTCATTGTTATTCTTGAAAGGCTTACTTCCCAGGTATAAAGTTCTCTGAAAATTTCTTTTTCCCTTTTATCATCATTTAGTTTTCCTAATAATGCTGCTACTGTAATAGCTTTTGACGAATCAAGAACATGATGCTTTTCCCAAGCCAAGCCAACCAGTGATGCCTTCTGAATCAAAGGGAGAGAAGGACAGCAAGAGACACTTCCCTGTTGTGTTGATGGCTGACTCTGGGATTTCACAGTTGACTCCCCCTGCATCGCTCAGGGGTCCACAGCGCTGTGTGTCAGTCAGCTCTGCAGTGTGAGTGGTCCCAGCTTCGGCTCTTTGACACTCACTCCCTCCCCCCGAGGTGCCCCTCTCCTGTCACCATCCTTTCACTCGGGATGTGTGCAGATTGACTCAAGGGTAGATACTCTCTTGCACCATGCAAACCTCCCTGCAGCATGCAGTGTTTGCTTCCCATGTTAAATGGAAATATTTAACATGCTTGAGGACACTCTGGACTACCAGAAAACTTCCTTTGAAAACATACTGTCCCATCATATGACTCTGTTAAAAAAGAAGCGTTCAGGCATGTCATGTTGATGGGAGACTGCTGTTAAATTAGAAATTACCACCAAAGTAAAGTTTAATTATTCCAAGAAGGTACTTAGTACTGTTTCTTGGGCAGCAATTGTTTACACACTATTAGTTTCTAAACTACCACCACTATGTATGAGGATGCATAGTTGATATTGTTTCCAAGAGAAGGAAGAAAGGTAGAGAGATTTTTTTAAATGTGTTATATTTATCTTTCTCATATACTCTTTAACATGCTGATACACATGATATGAAAGTAGAATATGTGATATTTGCCTAGCGTTTTTAAAATATTAAGACAGTCAGTCAGTTTAGTCGCTTAGTCGTGTCCGACTCTTTTCGACCCCATGGACTGCAGCATGCCAGGCTTCCCTGTCCCATCACCAAATCCCAGAGCTTGCTCAGACTCATGTCTATCGAGTCGATGATGCCATCCAGTCATCTCATCCTCTGTCGTCCCCTTCTCCTCCTGTCTTCAATCTTTTCCAGCATCGGGGCCTTTTCCAGTGAGTCAGTTTTTCATATCAGGTGGCCAAAGTTTCAGCTTTGGAGTTCCAGCTTCAGCATCAGTCCTTCCAATGAATATTCAGGACTGATTTCCTTTAGGATTGACTGGTTGGATCTCCTCGCAGTCCAAGGGACTCTCAAGAGTCTTCTCCAGCTCCACGGTTCAAAAGCATCAATTCTTTACCTCTCAGTTTTCTTCATAGTCCAACTCTCACATCCATACATGACTACTGGAAAAACCATAGCTTTGACTAGATGGACCTTTGTTGGCAAAGTAATGTCTCTGCTTTTTAATATGCTGTCTAGGTTGGTCATAGCTTTTCTTCCAAGGAGCAAACGTCTTTTAATTTCATGGCTGCAGTCACCATCTGCAGTGATTTGGGGGCCCCAAAAAATAAAGTCTGTCACTGTTTCCATTGTTTCCCCTTCTATTAGCCATGAAGTGATGGGACCAGATGCCATGATCTTAGTTTTCTGAGTGTTGGGTCTTATGCCAACTTTTTCACTCTCCTCTTTCATTTTCATCAAGAGGCTCTTTAGTTCCTCTTCACTTTCCGCCATAAGGGTGGTGTCATCTGCATATCTGAGGTTATTGATATTTCTCCCAGCAATCTTAATTCCAGCTTGTGCTTCATCCAGTCCAGCATTTCTCATGATGTACTCTGCATATAAGTTAAATAAGCAGGGTTACAGTATACAGCCTTGGCGTACTCCTTTCCTGATTTGGAACCAGTCTGTTATTCCATGTCCAGTTCTCACTGTTGCTTCCTGACCTGCATACAGATTTCTCAGGAGGCAGGTCAGGTGGTCTGGTATTCCCATCTCTTGAAGAAGTTTTCACAGTTTGTTGTGATCCACATAGTCCAAGGCTTTGGCATAGTCAATAAAGCAGAAGTAGATGTTTTTCTGGAACCCTCTTGCTTTTTTGATGATTCAGTGGATGTTGCATTTTGATCTCTGGTTCCTCTGGCTTTTCTAAGTCTAGCTTGAACATCTGGAAGTTCACAGTTCATGTACTGTTGAAGCCTGGCTTGGAGAATTTTGAGCATTACTTTGCTAGCATGTGAGATGAGTGCATTTGTGTGGTAGTTTGAACCTTCTTTGCCATTGCCTTTCTTTGGGATTGGAATGAAAACTGACCTTTTCCAGTTCTGTGGCCACTGCTGAGTTTTCCAAATTTTCTGGCATATTAAGTGTAGCACCTTCACGGCATCATCTTTTAGGATTTGAAATAGCTCAGTTGGAATTCCATCACCTCCACTAGCATCGTAGTGATGCTTCCTAAGGTCCACTTGACTTCACATTCCAGAATGTCTGGCTCTAGGTGAGTGATGATACCATCGGGGTTCTGGGTCATGAAGATCTTTACCTTTCACAAAAAGGCATTTTGAGGATTTTTAAAAAATATTTTCCCTCGATAAGCAGCCTGAATACCAAACATTTTGACCAAACTGACAGTATCAGTGATTGACTTAGCTGATAAAGTACAGAAATGTGTTAGAAATGCATATTCCTGAAATGTGTTTAACATTGGGAAGTTAATATGACTTAGAAGGCGGTTACATCTGTGTAAGTCAATTCTTTTCAAACTTTTAATCTATAGGTGGTGGTTTAGTTGCTAAGTCATGTCCAGCTCTTTTGTGCCACCATTGACTGTAACTCACTAGGCTCTTCTGTCCATGAAATTTCCCAGGCAGGAATACTGGAGTGGGTTGCCATTTCCTTCTCCAGGGGATCTTCCCCACCCAGGGATTGAACCTGGATCTCCAGCACTGCAGACAGATTTGTCACTGATTGAGCCACTGGGGAAGCCATAATCTGTAGGTGGACACATCTAAAGGTATTAAGATCATATTGATTTTACAGCCTCTTTGAGGGATGACAGCATCATTAGTGTCTGTCAGATTTATCACAGCCTCATGAAGAGAAAGGTGGGACTATCACTGTAGGTCATATCATATCACAAGACTCAGCAGGGGTCCACATGAGACACCATGAGCTCAAGCATAGCGTCCAAATCCATCTTCTCGGAGGAGAATGCCATGGGAAGGAAGCCGTTAGCAACAAGGGGAGCAGCCCCCCACCATAACTCCTGCTCCCTGGGGGCAGCGTGAGGAGGTCTTCCTTCAGTGACACAAACAAAGCGCTTGGAGAGAAGGTGTGTGAGGTGAACTCTGAAGCGGTGGTGAGGCTGCCATCTTGAGTCACTGTGGCCTGACTGCTGGATGACTAAAAGATGAGACAGAATAACCTGAATGGACTTTTTAGCCAACCCAGTCAAAGGTGGAAAAATTTCATAGTCAATGAAATTAAAATTTTAAAGAAATTGAAAAGCAGTGATACATTAAAAAAAAAAAATGTTCAAGACATGTATAGTAAAAACTTCAAAACCCTTCTCCAAGGAGTTAAAGAAAACCTAGAAAAGTGGAGATTCCACATTTTTAGATGGGAAGGCTCAATATTACTGTCAGTTATCCCCAAATTGATCTATAGACTCAGCATAATCCTGATCAAAATTCTAGGAAGCTTTTAGTGGAAATTGACAGACTGCTTCCAAATTTATATGGGAATGCGAGAACCTCTGACAACCAAAATAATGTTGGAAAAGACAGCAGACTTGAAGGACATTCATGTCTTAATCCAAGGCCTGCTGTCAAGCTGTGGCATCAACCAGGGGTGGGAGGTGAAGGAGTGGGGAGAGATGTGTCAGAGGCATGAGGATTCAGCTGGATGCGTCTGGAGGTCTGATGTACAGCGTGATGACTGCAGGTACTAATACTTACTGAATATTGGAAATTTACTAAGAAATTAGTTTTAAGTACTCTCACCAAAAAGGAAAAAGAAAAATGAAACAGTATGTAGGAATAGATTTGTTAATTAGCCTGACCATAGTAATCACTTCACTCTGTATATGCATGTCATGTACACCTTTGGTCAGTTCAGTTCAGTCTCTCAGTCGTGTCCAACTCTTTGCGACCCCATGGACTGCAGCAGACCAGGCCTCCCTGTCCATCACCAACTCCCAGAGTTTACTCAAACTCATGTCCATTGAGTCGATGATGCCATCCAACCATCTCATCTTCTGCTGTCCCCTTCTCCTCCTGCCTTCAATCTTTCCCAGCATCAGGGTCTTTTCCAGTGAGTCAGTTCTTTATATCAGGTGGCCAAAGTATTGGAGTTTCAGCTTCAACATCAGTCCTTTCAGTGAATATTCAGGACTGATTACCTTTAGGATGGACTGGTTGGATCTCCTTGCAGTCCAAGGGACTCTCAAGAGTCTTCTCCAACACCACACTTCAAAAGCATCGATTCTGAAGAACTGATGCTGAAGAATTGATGTACACCTTAAATATATGCAATTTTTAGCTAAATAATAAGATAAAAATTTTAATTAACTAGCTAAAGAACAACATATAGAGACATGGAACACGGTAAACTCCAGAAATAGACACATGTAAGTGGACAGTTGATTTTCATCAAGATGCCAAGGAAAAAGAATATTTTTTTAAGCAACTGGTTCTGTAATATTTGTGTATTATATAGGAAAAAGTGAAACTTGACCCTTACCATTTACAAAAATGACAAAAGTGTATCAAAAACTTAAATATGAAAGTCAAAATTCTAAAGCCCCTAGAAGAAAACAGGAGAAAATCTTTCTGCCTCTTGGGTTGAGAAAGATACCCTGGATATCCAGGACATGAAAAGCACAGATTGTAGAAGAAAAATGGTAACATTGAAAGTGAAAGTCACTCAGTGGTGTCCGACTCTTTGCGATCCTATGGACTTCTCCAGGCCAGAATACTAGAGTGGGTAGGTAGCCTTTCCCTTCTCCAGGGGATCTTTGCAACCCAGGGATCAAACCCAGGTCTTCCACATTGCAGGCGGATTCTTTACTAGCTGGGCCACCTGAGAAGCCCAAGTGGTAAATTAGACTTTGTCAAATCTGAAATCGTTTGTTTTTCAAAAAGATGCTGTAAAGAAAATAAAGAGAATAGCTCCATATATATTTGACCTAGTATTTGAATCCAGAGTTATTCAAAGAATGAATTACAACTCAGTAATGAAACAAAACCCAAGTGAAAAATGACAAAAGATAGTATACAAAGGGGCATTATGCATGACATGGTGCTCAGCACTGCCAGTCATCAGGGAAATGCAGTTAAAACACAGGATGCCACTCCTCATCCATTAACCTGGCTGAGTTACACGGTGGACACCACCACATGTCAGTGAGATGTGGTCCTTCTGGTCTTGTCACAAGTTGCTGGGGGGATGTAAAATGGCAGGCTCACTTTGAAAAACAGTTTACAAGTTCCTACAAAATTAGGCGCTTACCTGCCGAGTAACCCAGTAGTTCCACTCTCAAGTATTTACCCAGAAGAAAGGAAAGCTCATCGACACGAAGAGTTGCCCCTGCAGGCTCATGGCAGCTTTATTCAAAACAGTGAAAAACAACGAAATGCCTATCCCAAGATGCATGGATAAGCAAATGGTTATGATCAGTGGAGTGCCACTTGGTGAGAAAAGGCATGGACTGACAATCCGGATGAATCTCCGTGTTACCCTGAGCGCAGGAAGCCAGATGCAGACACGTGCTATGTGATCCAGTGTGTGTGAAACTCTAGAAGAGACACGTCTCTGACGGCCAGGTTGTGGGAGGTTGCTGCGCACAGTAGGGCGTGAAGGTGAGAGAAGTGGCCCCATTCTACTGGGGAGACTGGCGGGGCGCAGTTCTTGGCTGTGGTGGTGGCTGTGGGACTTCACACATCCGTATCGGTCGGGGCTCAACACAGCGTTCCCCCAGCACGGCGCCTCTTACCGTGCGCAGCACACACCGCAGGGAAACGCACGCGCATCACTCGGGAGCCCACAGGGAGAGGCGCACGGCAGTAAGCAACCTGTTCGTTCTCTCTTTGGAAAATTCTATGAGCTTGGCACTTTAGGTGTTGCACTTCTTAGTCATAAAGAAAACAATCTTATGCTCTTTTGTGATACTTCCAGTTATTTTATTTACATTTTTCTTTATATTTACCTCCTGATTTTCTGTCTCTGTAAATTATTAAATTGGATGAATTTTTATAAATTCTCCTGAAAATTAGTCACCTAATATTAAGTAGTTTATAGGGTCCTGAGCTAAGTTTTGTTTTTTTCTAATTATACTTTACCAAATTCAAAAGTACTACTTTTAGAGAAAGTCTGGTTGGTTTCTATGGCTTGCTGTTGACGTAATCTTAGAGATATCTCGGAGTTGGGGGAAGGCAGTAAACCTTGGTGAAGCTTGAGGTGCCTGGGGTCAGTGTAGAAATGAAACACTGCTTGTGCAGACTTCAATTGATTCCTTCTGTGAACCTTGAGTCCACAGTCAAATGTGGTACTCTGTCACTTACTGTATCTCAACCAAGTTCAGTGGGACTGGTTTCGGTTAAAATTGGGCAGTCGCCAAGGGAATCTAAAAAATTACAGCAAAATTGTGGTCATTAAAGGAAATTTTGTCTTAATTTTATCTTTTTTTCTCTGAAATTCCTGGGTCTGATTCACTTTGACGCTGTCTGATTATTTTCTATTTCTGTGTGCTATTAAACATTTGAAATTGTGTGTATGACAACAGAAACCTCTTTCAAAAGCAGGAGAATTGACAGGGTTTCCTGAGCACTTCAGCTACAGTTTTTACAGCTTCACCGATGATTCATATACCGGGTAAAGCGTTCAGAGCTGCGCTCCTTCTGAACTGCGACTGTGATCTGCAGGCAACGCTTCCGTGAGCTCTCGCAGACGCCGCGTGAGCTCTTCTCACAGAAGCAAAACAGAACTCACACTCGCCTCGACTGTGGCTTCCAGTCTCGGGTGACCTCCGAGGTGTGTGGACGAGACGCGTGCTCCACACAGCTCCGCGAGGCGTGCAGTTGCCCCGAAGACGAACCGCACTCTGCTCTGTGTATTTTACCAGAGTGTCAGCCGAGCGCGTGGGGAAGGGGACGTGCTGCCCCATCCTCCCCTGTCGTCAGGACACAGATGGCCCCGGCGTTGTTTGTGGCTCGGGGTGTGTGAGGGGGCTGCTGAGCTGCCAGTCAGCGAAGATGGATGACACCCGGCAGGCTGGGAGCACGGAGCTGGCCTGGCACCAGGGGTGTGAGCAGACGGAGCCGGCTTCGGGTGCTTGGGCTCTGGGCACGTTCCTGCTCCTTTAGACTTCTCCAGTTTCACTGGCTGCTGAGAACAGTCCAGATAATCATGGGATATGTTCGATGAGGCTGGGGGCTGAGACGGCGCAGATTGCCACCTGGAGACCAGAATCTGGGGGAGCGAGACAGGCTGCCGTATCAACAGTGTGGCCGCTGCCTCACACCCTTCCATCGGAGGAAGTCCAGGGGGGCGCGGCGCCTTCAGACACTAAGTGGTTCTGTTTCTAACCAGCTCACATTCTATAAATACTGATATAGTCAGTTTCTAGAGCTATGTATTTTAAATGTTTTGGCACCAGTACAGTTTAGAAGCAAAATGTAGTGGCAGTTGGACAATTTTGTTTTTAAGATTAGCAACCTGTCTTTTTAGAGAAAAGAAGGTGAGTCAGGCGTGGTCATTTTTCTATTTAAAATGAGCCTCTGGCATCATGCATGTATATTTTTATTTATAATCAATAAGTGTGCAACATTGGAACTAAATTTAAACATGTCTATTCTTTGTCTTGTAACGTTTATCGTCTTTTACCCTCATCAAGAGGCTCTTCAGTTGCTCCTCACTCTCTGCCGTTAGAGTGATATCATCCGCATATCTAAGTCAGACACAATTTAGCGACTGAACAACAACACTTATCGTCAGCTTGATGGACTTTGCACATCTTAAGAAACACCTTGAGCCCTTGATCCAGTGCTGTCTCTGACTTTTCTGAGCCCAGTGGGCCTCTACTCCGACCATCCCTGCCTCACTTAGCCTCTTCATCTGCGTGAACTCTCAAACACATCCTGGACTCAGCGTTCAGTGCCTGCAAGTCAGCCCCCTCATTAGAATTTCTCTGGTTTGTCCTGTCACATGATTCCAAGTGAAGGATAGGTGCAGAATTTACTTTTTTACGTGGACCTCGTGTTACGTAAGGCTTCTCAGCTCTCACGGGAACCAGGGAAGCTGGGGGTGTGAGCCCTGCCTTCTCGCCTCCTCACACGTGGACTGCCCCCTCTGTGAGGGCTGAGCTCCTGCCCAGCATAGCGCTGGCTGTCATGAGGGTCGGCAGAGACGCCTTCATTTTGTCTCCAGTGCAAGTTTGTTGGGTACGAAGCTGGGCACTGTTCTGAGTACCTGGGATACTCATGGGAAGAGATGGAAGATTCCTGCTTGTGGAGCATCTGTTCTACCAGAGGGAGACAGGCACTCAACAGAAGGGAAATAAGTGAGGAAATCTTGTAGTCCATTGAAAAGGGAACCTCAGTGAAGAAGAGAGTGGAGAGGATACAGGCCGCGAGTTCCAGCTAGGGTGGGGTCAGCGGGCCTGGTAGCAAATTGGGAGGTCCAGGTGCACCCTGCTGGGATGGGACGTGGGAGCAGAGACTTGAAGAAATAAGGGTGTTTTTTCCTTGGATCTGTCTGGCACGGCGCATCCAGACAGGGAGAATGGCCAGGGCCAGTGGGGCAAGTGGGCAGAAGGGAAGCAAGGTGCTCACAGGACAAGCCCAAGACTGATAGGCAGGCAAGCAAGGTCACGGAGAGCCACGAGAGCCACGGGCGGTGGGGCTCGGCCTCTGTCCGAAGGCGGGGCTGCAGCCGACAGGCCTCCGCCTGGGAACAGTGAGTCTGCTACTTTAAGTAAAGGTGGATGTTATCATCTGTGGGAAAAATTAAGATGCCCGGGACATAGAGGGCTTATGTTGATCCTTCAGCCATCAACACGTGTAAATGACAGCTGTGTCAGGAAGAAGCCACCCGTGCTTCAGCGAATTAGTTCAGCTCAGCTGGCGCTGACCACGTGGAAAGGGGACATGAACCGCAGGCAGTACGCGGGGCTCGCCACTCTTCAGTCTACACGCTTCTTGAACGTTCATTCTGCGCAGTGTCCTGTACACGGTGCTGTGTTGAATATACAAATAAATAAAGCATGGTCCGTGTCCGTGGATGAAATGTTCACATAAATAAATAAAAACTAAATGGAAGAAGCCTCCCACCTCTGCCCCGCAGGAGTAGTGATTACAGCGCGTGCCTGACAGCGTTAGACCAGAATAGAAAACCGGGTGAGAGAAACGGGCAGTCAATCCAGACACTGGAGAACGGTGGTGAGGACAGGGATTCCCAAGAGAAGAGACATGACGGAGCTTCCAGCCACGTGGCCTTCTTCCTGAAGCCGCTTCTTCACTGAGGCTCACAGAGAGGTGTCCACAGCCCAGCCAGCTCACATGGCCCAGGAGCTTTGCAGACTGGAGCCACTGGAATTTGCAAAGCAGGGAGCCCAAGGAAAGGAAGGAGCCATGCAGATAAAGCATTCCCAAAATATCTGCCCAGGCTTCCCTGGAGACTTAGCTGACTGCTGATCCACACACATGGTGAAGCTTCGGGAGGGCAGAGAACAAGTCCCGGGATCTGTCCTCCTCAGAGCCCCAGCTGGCCGGAGGCCCTTTGCATCCCTGGAGCCTCCCCACAGGGACTCGTGGTCCACTCCTGACACAGAGTGAAGGCCCACGGGAACAGCCTGCCCCGGATCTGCCCTGAGAACCCAAAAGCCAGCCTTGGAGGACCCAAGCTGACCCCCAGGCGGAGGGAACGGCCGGTCAGACTGGTCCTCACACTCTTAAGGGAAGACTGAAGAACCCAGACCCCCAGTGTCATGACATCCCTGATGGTGTCACCCGGTAATGCTGACCAGACGTGCTGAGGTGTAGCGCAGCGTGGTCTGTGGTCTGGAGGGAAATGAGTCCAGTGAGGGACTGTCAAGGGAGGAGATGGGGCAACTTGCGTGTGAGAGCCTCACACTCCTCATAGAACTCAGCTTGAAGTGGATTGTAGACCCGCCGTGAAAGCCAAAACTATAAAACTTACAAGAGAAGACACTGGAGAAGATCTCTTTGACCTCTATGTAGGCAAAGCTTCCTTTGTCGTTTAGTCGCTAAGTTGTGTCTAACTCTTTGCAACCCCATGAACTGTTTCCTTGCTAGGACACAGATAGTGAAGCCCATGAAAGGAAGTATTGATCAGTGGGACTTCATCAAAACTTACAGCTTTTACTCTACAAAGATATCATGAAAAACAATAGTAAAAAGCTAAGTCACAGAGTAAGAGAAAGTGCTGTGTGGAGGACTTGGGTCCAGAATACACAGAGCATGACTTAAACTCAGTTTTAAGAAGACAAATAACAGAATTAAAGCATTTGCAAAAGAAGATATTCAAATGGCCAGAAAACCTGTGAAATGATGCTCAACATCACCAGTTATCAGGAGATGCAGATTAAAGCCACTAGGTTGGTGAAAATCAGAGAGGCTGAAAATGCCAGTGTCAGTGACGAGGTGGGGCATCCAGAGCCACGGTGTGTTGCTGGTGGGGACGTAAAAAGGCACAGTTTAGAAGAGAGTTTTAACAATTTCTTAAAAAATTAAACATATACTTACTAACCATATGACACAGAAATTCCACTCCTAGGAATTTACCCGAGAGGAATGAAAGTATATGTCCATGCAGAGATTTTTATGTGAATGTTTATAGTTGTTCTGTTCATAATAGCCAAAAGCTAAAAATAATCCCTATGCCCATCAACAAATGAATGGATGGGCAAAGAGACACTAGACCAAAAAAAAAAAAAGAATAAGTGCTCTTTGATTTCATTTAAAGTCTGTTACAGGCAATCATATTGGACAGTGAGGTACCCCAGATCTGGAGTTTCCTGGGGTTGAGATGGAGGCGGAAGGAAATCTTTTAGCCAAATGGAAATATTCTGTATCTCATTTTTGGTGGAAGCTACAGGGGTACATGTGGGGCTTCCCTGATGGCTCAGCGGTAAAGAATCTGCCTGTGCTGCAGGAGACATAGGTTCGATCCCTGGATCAGGAAGATCCCCTGGAGGAGGGCATAGCAACCCACTCCAGTATTCTTGCCGGGAGAATCCCATGGACAGAGGAACCTGGCGGGTTACAGTCCCCGGGGTCGCAAAGAGTCGGACACGACTGAGCAACTTAAGCACGCATGCGCGTGCACATGGTGGGGGAAGGGGGGTAACGTGTTTGTCAAACTCATTGAAATTGGTTTAAAAGATTAGACGGAAGCTGAAGTATTAAACAGTGAAGCACAAAATATTCAGCAGTAAGCAGCAATAAACAGGTGTTTCCTAATCAGGAGAGCTCTTTGGGAAAATGTGTTTTTGAACTGGGTTTTAGAAGCTTGAAATGAGTGAAAAGTGCTTTGTAGGTGTGGGACGTAGAAAAAGTCTGATTCAGATACACTCATATACAGGAACACTCTCCTCAGTGGCTGGCCTGTACTTTTAATAAATGACAAGAACACCGTGTGATGAGGAGACGATCAGGTCTGCCACATACTGCAGTGTGCAGGCTTGGGGGGACCCTCAACCAGAATTTCTTTTCTTTCTTTGGTTTTGAGTTTTGGTTCTTTTTCTCTAAGGGGCATTACTGGAACACTTGAAATTTGAAGAGGAAGTTCCTGTTCTTAGGAAACTCACAGTGAAATATTTAAAAGTAATAGGGTATTAGTTCTACCACTTACTCTCAAATAGTTCATAAAAGAAGAAAATAACATGTAAATATAGAGAGAGTAGATAAAGCAAATGTTGCAAAACGTTTACAATTGGGAGTGAGACAAAAAAAAAAAAAACATAAGGGAGTTAGTTCTTTGTACCATCCTGGTAAACTGTTAAGTTTGAAATTATTTCTGAGTTAAAAATTACAAAAAAATAAAAACCAAGTTAGGTCACTGGTGCTGTTTACTGAAAATCATGCAGATTTCCTATGAAAGAATAACTTGAGAAAACCCACAAAAGTTTTAAAATAAAATTTTCTAGAGAAATTGTATCAAGAAACTCTGCCTCCCAGGAGGAAAGTGTTTGGGAAAGGGCAGGGTGGACATTACCAGGAGTGTGGCTTGCTGCTGCTGGATGCTGGGCTCCCGTGTGGATTTCAGGGGAGGGGGCGCTGGCTCCCAGGTCGCCTTTGACAGCGTCCCCGGTCAGGAGCCCGTTTACGGAAGGTGGCAGTGGCGTTCCAGACCATGTGTAAAGGGCCATCAGAGAGGGGGGCCTCTGAGAAGCCTCCCTGAGGGCAAGGGCAAGCTGTCAACAGAGAGTTTGGACAACACTCTTAAGAGTGATTTTGATGACAAAGTATTTTTTAAGAGTGATAAGGGGCAGGGTAGGGAGGGGAGTTGATTGCTGATTTATCAGCTGCCCAGACATAAAGGCAGTGAAATTCCCAGGAGACTGAGTGGTATTCAGATATTATAGAAATGATGAGCTGTGGTTCTGTGTCCATTTTTTTTAAAGAACCTGTTAGAAATCTTAATTTATTCAATTTCTGTATTTCCTTTATCTGACTTCTTCTGGGAAAAGTAGTTTGAGACCGTGCAATTACTTTCCCAAATATTCTGTTGGTTGAATATTTTAGGCTGACTGTAAGGAAGGACTTTGTAGCTGTGTCTTGGGAGAATTGGAGAGGTGTGGGAAAGGAGGGCGGGGCTTCCAGGAGATGGGCACTCACGTGCATTTCAGGAGGATATCCTAGCTGCCTTGGGGGCAGGTGCCTTGGGGACATCCCCTCTGCCTTGCGGGCACGTGGGAGGACCACAAAGGGGGTTCAAGGCTTGTCAGGAAGCTTCTGCAGTAATTGGGCCTGAGTGCCAGTGTTGTGGACCAGTTGAGATTTGGTGGGGGGGGTGGGGCGGGAGTAGGGGGTGAGTTGTAAAGTGGGCAGTTCAAGATAAAGCATTAGGTGTTACACTGTCAGGACAGCTGAGCACAGATCCTCAGTGAAAAGAGTGTTTTACTTAAATTCCTGAATTGTTTTGCTGACCATGTGTGTGTAGCTTCAGTTCATTCTGCTTTGTATCCCACTACACATTACTTATGTCTGTTTTTTCTAGATGGGATCCCTCTGTACTAGCTCTCTGTATTTGGCAAATATAAAATGATTCTAAAATTTATTTAAAAATACTCAGTAATGTGCTTCTCTCTTTCTATATATATATATGTATGTATATATGGGCTTCCCTGGTGGCTCAGAGGTTAAAGCGTCTGCCTGCAATGCGGGAGACCTGGGTTCGATCCTGGGGTCGGGAAGATCCCCTGGAGAAGGAAATGGCAACCCACTCCAGTATTCTTGCCTGGAGAATCCCATGGATGGAGGAGCCTGGTGAGCTACAGTCCACGGGGTCGCAAAGAGTCGGACGTGACTGAGCGACTTCACTATGCTATCACTACTATGTATATATATACATATATATAAAATAGAGGGAAAATTATTTAAGGTATGAAATAGCCTAACTTACATAAAAATATTTTTATAATAGAGAATGTTCTTCATTGTCTGTGACTTATAAAACTGGATTTCCCCTAATCTTCATTCATTGTTGGTCTCATTTTTCCTATTTAAGATTTGGAAATAGATTTGTAAATTTTGGAAGTGTAAAAAAAAAGTTTCAAAGCTCTTACTAAATTCTGCATTCTTTCTTAAGGAGAACATTCAGGCAGAGGGCTGGGTGGGAGATGCCGAAGGGGAGGTGTTAACGCTTTAGCTTCTCACCACCTTTTTTTGGGTGATTCACTGGGTAGATTTTGGGGAAACACATTGTATATGGCTTAAGAGATGCTAGGGGCTTTCTTTTTCTTTTCTCTCTTCTTTTTTTTCCTTTTCCCTTAAAAACCTTTGTGTTAGATCAAAGAAATCCACATGCATTTTAAGTGATTGATTGCATTATTTATTTTTATCTTGAAATGTGCATCTCAAAGATTTTTTTAAAGAGTTTTTTTTAAGTTTAGGAGTATGAACCATTTATTCTTAATATGTTAAAATTCTATTTTTAACTACTGTAATTTAAAAGTTAATAATTATGGCCTTTCGATAGTTTTAAATTCTTTTGAAATAACATCACATAATACATTCAATGCTAGAAATGTATTCAGAAAAGTACCTATGGCAGAAATGAAACCAATATTGTAAAGCAATTATCCTTCAGTTAAAAATAAATTTTAAAAGAAAACTTATGTTCATTTTAAACACTAAATAAGTAGTGTTCAGTATTAAATGTTTACAGACTTAGTGATCTTATTTTATGTTGATCAGCCTGTTTAAAGTCTCTGCCAAAAAGTGGCTCCTATAAGAAAGGCAGATCAACAGGCATTACTTTGAAGACAGCCTTTGAGGCTGTAAATTGATGGGTGTGGGCCCCTGTGTAAATGGTAGGGCATCTGAAGAGGAGGGGGTTTGGGGGCTTCAATTACCTGCCTCCCCTGGTTGAGAAACGCTTATCACTTATTATAGCAATAAAAATGATTAGTCACTTAGAGCCCTAAAACATTTCTTACCTCTGTTGTTCTGGCATGCTGGATGTTTTTATTTGAAAATTTATTTAGGAAAAGGAAATGAAATCAGGAGGTTACCAGAAATGTCTTATAATCGTCTCCTGAACAAAAGGCAGGTGTTCTGATTTCATTGCTTAACCTCAGAACACGAGGCTCAGAGGGCTTGGAGAAGGACTCTTTTAATATGAGATTTAGAATCAGGTTACAGCTACTGGTGATGAAGAAAATGTAGGGTTTCTGAGTGGACTTCAGACATTTTAGATTAGAAAGAGGAAAGGAAAGTAACGAATCCCATTTCTAAATGAATTTAAAAAGCAATCTGATTTTAGTTCTGGCAATGCACAGGAAGCAGAATAAAAACTATCGTGCTTTATTTACTAACCAATGAATTGAATTGTCTGCCTTTTATTACAGATATAAAGTAAAGACTATGAAGAGACAATCATTTTTGTAGCTATCAGACTTTCAGGAACATCTCTCTTGTGGTTTAAATAACAGATAGTTTAAGTGTTTTTCCATTACCTCTGTGTAAATGAAAAATGCATAAAATATTTTAACAAGGCAAAGTAATCCAAGGAGATTGTTATTTTGTGTTACAAATTAGGTTATTTCTGTCATAAAATTAAAGGGGAGAAAAAAAAAAAAAACCCCAACGTTAGGACACTTCAGCTTAATATCATTTACCAGAAGGAACATGTAACAGATTTAATGAGCTAGCAGGTCACCTGAATCCAGCTGCTTCCGACCAGCTTTATGAAACAGAGAATGCAGCTAGCAGTGGGAGGTAAGCATTATTACAAGCTCTCAAGGAGTTACAAAATCGATTTCTGCTTGAATGAATTAATTTAGATTATCAATTTATAACCAGCTACACGAATCCCATCAACTCAACAATTCGGTGAATGATCAGGTTCAGCCCCTGTAAGAGCCTCGCAATTAGGGGCCTCTCCCCACCCTGCGGTCCCCGCCGTCCTGCAGCGCTGCTTGCAGACTTACTCAGCTGCACAAAAGGAAAAGGAAATGTTTGCTCAGGAAAATTGCGGAGGTAAAGGACAGCATCCTGAAGAGGAAGGCAGGATAATACCGTGCATGTGTGAGTCCGGGGCCTTCGCCTTGAAATCCTTTTGATCCCGTGAAGGGGTAATTTTGACCATCCTGACTGCATTTCAGAATCACCACGGTTTGTACCTTGGAACGTTTGAGACTTCACTGTTGACCAAGGCGTTGCTGCAAAAGGACATGACAGCTGTAGCCGTTCTCCTTCCCCCCGGGCCGGAGAGGCTGGGCTTGTGAGCCTTGTTCAGTGAGGAGAGCAGGCCCGTTTGCTCACCTTCTTCCTGTTCGAAGGAACTGTCATCACCTCTACCCCCACCCACCCACCTCCCCAGAAAAAGAGCTCAATTCTGTGCAAAACACAAGTTGCTTCGGCTCAAAAGCCAGTTGTTCAGCCTCCGAACTATGTGAGCCGTTTGTTTTCGTTTGCACCTTCAGTGAAGAATTCTTGCTTTTCCACCCCATTTCCGCTACCCTGCTGTATCCCAGGTCTGAGGGCCTGGCTGACTTCTCTCCTTCTGACCACGGGAGTAAGTGTGTGCCGAGTGAAATGGTGCAGGCGCGCTGTTGCCCCGGACTTGGTGCTTCTCCCCAGGGGCAGCACGAGCCCAGGGCCCCTGTGCCCCTGTCACAGCCATCTGGCCAGCCTGCAGCCGCTGACCTTGACTGCGGTGGCTCTGCTTTTCTGGGGGCGCCCTAAGCAGCGGTGGCTTCAGATGAGACGTGACTCGAGGTCACTGGGTTCTGAGCCCTGGGGCACTCCCATGCTTGCCGCCCTCAAGTCCAGACTCTGCAGCCTTCAGAGCCACCCCGTGCTCCTGTGTGCCCCGAAGCCTTCACCTGCTCCTGAGACGTTTCCTCCCGAGTCTGAACTGTGGCCCTAACTCCCCGAGGTACACGCGGAGCCTCTCACGGGCGTGGGGCCTGCGTCCGCCATCCGCTGCCGTCTCTGCCACACGAGGGAGACTTGCATTACTAGCACCCCTGGGGCCGTTCCTGCGGCCTCGCCCGCCCCGCCTGGGCAGAGCTGGGGCCGGCACGCAGGCCTCTGACTGCTGGGCTGAGACGCCTTTTCTTCCGTGGGGCAGCAGCTCTCGTCAGGAAGGCCTCGCTCCTCCCAGGTCAGGGCCACTCTCCTTTGCTTTCCTTTACCAGCTTGGCTCATCAAAGGCCCCGTGAATGGGCTAAGTTACCTTCCGGATTCAAACACCCCTGGAGCCCTGTCCTTCTCTGTCAGCCTGGCCTCCGCCTCCTGCCTCCTTCAGTGGGTGAAGACCCCCTGATCCTCCACCAGAAGACCTGCTGGTCAGAGTGCTTGTGTTTCCTCCGGTCCATTTTTCCACAGAAGTCTTTCCTCTTTCATTCATTGTAGGTGAAAGTGTTAATCATCAGTCATGTCCGACTGTCTGACCCTCTGGACTGTAGCCCGCCAGGCTCCTCTGTCCGTGGCGTTCTCCAGACAAGAATATTGAAATGGCTTGTCATTCCCTTCTCCAGATACATTATGGGTAGATTATCACTTATTTTTACTGAATTCTCTTGTTTGTTTTTACTGAATACCCATCTGTGCCTTCTGAGTTTTCAACTAGATGAATGTATTGCCTGTTCAGAAATAATTTTAAATGGAATGATGTAGTCCTGGGCCAAAATTCTTAGGAGAATAAAAAGAGAAAGTGGTTGAACAAGTGCTTTGCAATTTGTAGTTATTACCGCTGCAAAGAGTGAGGTTGTTCCAGTGTCAGAGTATGCCCTGTTGTTACCAGGGCTGAAATGAAGTGATCAGATCAGATTGGCCAAGCACAGTCTCTTTTTCTTGGTATTCTTCAAGTATCATCAGCCTAGTGTGACTTAGACCAGGGTGGTTTTCAGAAATAAAAGCTGTGTATTTGCCGAAGTTTTCAGTTTTCTCTTCAGTTTTCAGTTTTCTCTTGAGAAGAAATGTGGCGAATCTTCAAGTGGGTGAAGTAGTTGACCATACTAAGAATTAGCCAATGGGTGTAAGTTTATAAAAGGCCTACACATTTTTACTTTCATTATTACTCTCTTTTTTCTGCATAAATTTTTATTGGTTTTATTAATTCACTATTTATAATTGTAATATTTATTTACCTACTTGTATTCAACCTCATGCTAAGAGTATTAGGGATACCGGGAGGTATGAACCAGTTGCTCTTGGGCTGGAAAGATAACACGTATGCGTGTAACACGCTTGGAAGATGACTGTAACGCTCGGACAGTGACATCAGCACCAGGTTGACATGCCCGGAGCCTCCCTGGGACATCAGCCTGTCCTCCCAGCTTCCGTCTCCGGGCTCCCTGCCCCTGCCCCGAGTCATCCACTGGCCATCACTCCAGAATTGTCTTTTTGAAGCTTCCTGCCAAAAATGGGTCGTTTCTGTTCAGAATTGCCAGTGCCCATGAAGTGAGGTCCCCGCAGACCCTGAGCCCCTGGGAGCAGGGACTCGGCCAAGCTGGTTTCTGCCCTTCCCAACACGGGAGGGAACAGGGACACGGGGTGAGGGCAGGGAGCTCAGAGGTGTTGGCTGTAACCAACCCCAGGGGTTCCTCACGGCGAGACCAGCGTGAGCTGGATCAGTTAGGAGGGAAGGCGTGACATCAGCAATGTCCTGGAGAATGGAGCAGAACTCCAGAAACCTGTGTGATCCTTACTCCATGTTCCTTATGGAAGCGTAAACCTTGTGTTCCGAGACGCTTCCAAGTTGGCACTGGACTGAGAGCCTTTAAAGTCTTACCATAAATTCTGGTCCAGAAAAATATATATTTAATGGATATCTGTTGAAGATAGGAGAACTTATTTTCTTTTTTTTTTTTAATTACAAACTATTGTTAGCAGTTGATAGCTTCTCTGGTTGGAGTTAAATAGGAATGAAAAATACCAGTTTTTAAGGAAGTAACAAATACTAATTTCATTACTATCCATTACTAATAGATGCAAAAGGAAAATGGTACATTTAAGGAGAACATAATAGAATCCTTTCTCAAAAGTTAGCTGAAATGCAAAATTTGTGTCTCGAACACTGATTTTCTCTCCATTAACATGTAAACATAAGGGGAGATTTGATTTTTCCCAACCTGGTATGTGTGGGTCACCAGATTTAGCAAATAAAACGCAGGACACCTAGTTCCATCGGAATTTCAGCTAAACAGCAAGTAATGCAATATTTGAGACATATTTACACTAAAAATTATTTTTTGTTTGTCTGAAATTCAAATTCAACTAGAGTCCTGTATTTTATCGGAAACCCTGCCTCTGCCCTCTGTGAAGGAGCCAGACTCGTTAGACGTTAGGGGCAGCAGCAGTGGGGATGCAGAGTTTTGCCGGTGTGTTTTGTAAAGATGGAGCAGAGAGAAGAAGCTGAAGTGAGCTAGGTTGTGGGGTTGCTAGGTCAGGGGTTCACCTGGTGACTCTCCACTGGAGGTGATTTTGTCCCCCAGGGACATCTGGAAATATCCGAGACGTGCTGGGTCGTCACAGCTGGGTGGGGGAGCTGGGCACCCACCATGCCCAGAATGGCCCCCCAGCAGGGTCGTCAGGTCGGAAACCGTGCCCCGGGCTGATGAGGACAGTTTGCCAGGGGGCAGGTGTGGAGGCAGCGGCAACACTGGGTTTACATCTCAGCTCTGTCTGGGGTTTGCAAGTCGCCTCGCTCTTCTGAGCCTTGGCTCCCTCAGAACTGAGCTGGAGATGTTCCTGTGAGTCCATCTGCAGGGATGGAAGAGCTGGACATTGACCTCGATGAGCACCGTTGGGCACTCAGCACAGGCACCTCGGACAGGTGCTGGTGCCCCTGGTGAAGCAGGATTCAGGGCGTGCGTCTATGGGCGTGAAGGGGGCACCCGTGGGGCGGGATGGCTGCCGGGCAGACGGAGTGCTCAGTCTGGTTTCCTTCTCGTTTTTCATCTCAAACAGCTTGTCTGTGAAACCGCATGACCGTGTTCTTCCCGATGTGTGTTCCTTCATGACGTGTGATTGTAGAGCTCCACGTGATTGAAAGAATGTTAGAAAGAGAGGTTGGAGTGGAGGTTTCCGAAGGCAACTGTGGGCCCTTCTCCTCGGGCAGAGCCACTCTCAGTGGTGGGTTTGCCTTGCTCTTTCCTCTTCTTTCCTCCTCCTCCCCATCCTGTGCTCTCACCCCTTCTTTCCCGGGAGCCCCCGCGGTTTGCAGGGCTCCGCCCGCATTGGGAGGGGGTGGAGGGGAGGAAGGAGCCCAGACTGGAGGGCAGTCACTGTCGTCTGCAAGCAGCCGTGTGGCCTTGGCTCATCTGCTCCCTTCCTTAGCAGGAGGTCAGGCCCCACCCTCCCAGCCTCCTGTCTGGAGATGCTCACCAAGTGGAATCAGATGAAGCTGGCCTTGGCCCGCTTGCTTTCTCTTAGCATTTCCTTGGGCATTCACTGAAATGTGTTGACTCAGCTTGAACTCAGCAGTTCATACTTTGTTCTCGGAAAACCAACCTCCAGATGCTTTGCTGCTTTTTTATCTGAAAGTAGTAGCGGGCATCGTCCATTTATTAAGCAGCATCAACACTACCTTTGAAAAGATGTGGCTTTCCCAACTGAAGCACATTCTGATTATTTCAAACAATTGTTCTGAGATCTGATTATTTCAAACAATTGTTCTGAAAGCCTCATGATCACACGTCACCACACTGCTCACTTTCAAGGAGACTTGCTGGCAGGTGTGTGGAGTGTTTCCAGTCTTACTTCTTGAGCCGGGGTCAGACACTTCATCTCCAGATGCCCCTCTGATTCAGTCTGCGTGACTGGCCAGGACCGAGCCCAGACCGCTCCTCAGCCTGGTTTTGTGTTATCAGAAATGCACCCGGGCGGGTTCCAGTAGCCTTTGGGGGGGCTCTATTCCAGAGTTGTTTCGGGAAAGAACTGGGAGAGCAGAGACATGAGGTTGGTTTATGGGACCCTCTTTCCCTTTTTCCACCCTTTTCCTGTGATTTGTTGTCACCTTTCTGCAGGAAAAGGTAGATTTCTGTCACTTCACCCTTTTTTTTTTTTGGAGGGGAGTGTTGAATTTAGGCATTCCAGGAAGACTACTTAAGTTACTTTTTTGCACCCAAACTAGTGATTTAACTCAAGTGCCGGCGACGGATAGCCTCGTACGCTTCTCGCCTAGCCCCCGCTCTGTGCAGTGCCACTGCAAGAACAGACACCGTTTTCTGTGGTGTGCACTGTCTTCTTGAGCCAGATTTGAGAAAGACTCTGCTGATACTCGAGATGGCCACAGTTAGGAAAGTCATCAGGTCTGAGGTCAGGCCCTCATGCCAACCTAGAATATGGCTGAGCAGGTTCCAGCAGGACAGGCAGTGGGTCCCTGAGGGTCTTCAGACTGGGGGGAATCCCAGCAGCTGCTCATCCCTCCCCTCCCCACAAGGGTAGGAATGGACAGGGCAGAGAGGCCATGAGGCAGTCCCGCATTCACATTTCTGCTCACGTCAAGGAACTAAAGCGGGTGTTCAACAACCCCTTTCTCACAACTTTGGTCCCCCCTGTCCCCCCACCAAGATGTCGCCGGTCTGACTGATGGTATCATGGTCAACTCCCAGCGCCCAGCCCGGCCATGACTCATGTCAGAGCTCCGTATGTGCAGTGGCAGTGATAGAACACGCTTCCTCATAGAACAAGGGCATCGCTAAGAAGCACCAGCTTCTGCAGTCTCTGACTAGGTCCCAGGGCTCATCAGGGCTGTTAGACTGTAGTTTCTATTGCCCCCCCAAAACAGGAATACATTTTCCTTTGGCTGTAAATTATCTCTAGGATTGTTCAGCAGTTTCCGCTCTTCTTGGTGAGCCCGTGTGCTGGGGGCAGTGATGGGTCAGAGGGCGGGAGGCTAACCCACTAAAGAGACTCGCCTGACAGCAGTCTCAGGGGGGCGGGAGCCAGGTTCATGTGGCCTCAGGAAGCAGGCCCCTCGCCTTCCGAGAGACGCCCGGTCCCCTCCCATTGGGAACGGAAGTTGCATCCAGGAGGGGCTGTTTTGTGGATTTCAAGCACTTGTTTTATCAGCCTTTACTAATACTTTGTGTGTAAAATAAGAGATGAAATATCTTCTGTTATTTTTGTTTCACTTCAGCCATAATCAGCCATAATTTTTCAAGCATATGTTTCCATTTTACTTTCTGTTGCAGTCTCTGAGCGCAGTCCCCAGCACTCACCTCGGCTGCCACTTGTGGAGGTGGCGAGCGGCCTCCTTCAGCGGCTCTGCGCCCTGTTTCCCGTGGAGCCTGGGTCGGGCCGGCGACCTCGGCCCACTCGGCCTCTATCAGCGGTGGTCCACCTTATTGATAGGAGCCGAGATATTGACAGTCTGCGCTCGGAAGGAAAATAGGAGTTTGATATGACATATTGTGTGTCTCAGCAAGACTCATAAATAATTTTGACAAGTTTTTGTATGCATGGGAAAGTCCTTGATTCAGCCTCCCATAAAAATAAACTTCTATTATGGAATGTATTTGTCAAGTGGCTGCTTGATGGATGGGGCTGCGTTTACCCCTTGGCAGTTCGATGAGTTTTAGATGCACAGCTTAGCAGAGTGGATTTACGGGCAGTTCAGAAATAATTATTCAGTATGAAATGCATAATTCGTGTACCTGAATTTTCATTTTTTATTATATTTTGTTTCTGTTGCATCTGTGGTCTCTAAAACAAAAGAACTTGCTTTTTTTTTTTTTAAGTTATTGTTTATTGAGGTTTTGTGTTGAACAATCTGTTTCAGCCCACTCCCTGCTCCAAACTTAGCTGGTATATTTTCAGGGAATGGGTAATTTTAGTTATTTTCCTTGAGAAGGTTTATTTCTTTTCTAAATTATAAGCTACTTAGTAAATTCAATTTTATTAGTAAGACTGAAAACGTGGACAAACATTGTCTCATTTTTTCTGAGGTTATCACAGCTGTCTACTTATAATTGCAGGTCCACATTTCTGCCAGAAAACAGAACTTTACAGTTAAACTCTGCCTCTTCAAATTAAAGCTTTAAAATGTATTTTTTTTCCTCCTAAAACTATACTTAGAGTCGCTTTCTCATCAGCCATACACACGGTGGCTAAGGTAGTATCTTGAATAAGTGAGAAACTTTACAAGTGTGAAAGCCCCACGCTTCTGCAGTAGTGCCCAGTTTATCACACTGGGTCCACGGGGGTTGTGATTCTTCATTAGGACATAGTACTGACTTTTTCGGAATTCCCATTGGTCAAGTCTCTGGAGTCTGGAATCCGCATAGGAAGGCCTTCCCCAAGAGTGGCATGAAAGATAAATAAAAAGTTTCATTATAGACCTTATTCTTATAAATAGTTTCAATACTGTGATCTCTAATTTGTTGAATCTCTAATCACAATCTCTAATTGTGATCTCAAATATTGTTGTTCAATCTCAGTCATCTGACTCTGACCCCCATGGACTGCAACATGCCAGGCTTCACTGTCCTTCACTGTCTTCCGGAGTTGTGCTCAAACTCATGTCCACTGAGTCAGTGATGCCATCTAATCATCTCATCTTCTCCCGCCCCTTTTCCTCCTGCCCTCAGTATTTCACCAGCATCAGGGTCTTTTCCAATGAGTTGACTCTTCACATCAGGTGGCCAAAGAGCTGGAGCTTCAACTTCAGCAGCAGACCTTCCAATGAATATTCAGGGCTGATGTCCTTTAGGATTGACTGGTTTGATCTCCTTGCTGTCCAAGGGACTCTCAAGAGTCCTCTCCAGCACAGTTCAAAGGCTTCAGTTCTTCGGCACTCAGCCTGCTTAATGGTCCAACTCTCACATCTGTACATGACTACTGGAAAATACTTTTTTTCAGTAATGTTAACAAATACTTTCTGATCAATTGTTATGTGTCAGATGCTTTGCTAAGAGCCAAGGCACACAGAATAAAAAAGCAGCTGCTGCCCTCAAGGAGTTCTCAGTCTAGTAAGGAGAAGAACATGGGAATAGGTCATTAACATTACAGCAGGAAGTGTGGAGGGAGGTTTGCATCAGGAGCTGCAGGTTCACAGACAGGCTCCCTCTGCTTGCCGCAGTCGGGACGTGTGTGGACCAGGAGCGCCATCCTGAAGGTGTTTTCTAGACAGAGGGGGGGACGTGCAGTCAAGGCAGGTGGAGTCGCTACCGCGATGCAGCTTCAGGCAGCGGCTGCTCCAGGTGCTGTGTTGGCAAGCGCTGAGCCAAGCCTGGGAAGCCCCCTGGGGCCATGCTGTGGAGGTGGTTGTCTGCCCTGCCGGGGCATCAGCAGAGCCGGGGTTCCCGTGAGGGTGGAAGACCAGGAGGATCTTCATGATCGTGTAGTGGCTTTTAATAAGCGAGTGGTGATTCACAGGGTTTTATTATTATTCTGTTTGCATACGTTTCGGATTTTTTGTAATCAAGAATCTAATGAAAGACAGTGGGACGAGTTTGTAGGGCTGCGTGCCCACTTCTCCTGGGTGAACTTGGCTACCGCGTCAAGGCTAACCTGTTTCTTTCTGTCTAGTCCCTCTTCTCTCTGTGCTTCCAGTCCATACACTGAAGAAGGAAATGCGAGAATCGGGCCTTGAAACAGACCTCAGGGCATTTCATAAACTTAGGTTTGTGAAGAGAGGGAGGGATCTGTTTTTTAGTGGGGAAAGGCATGGGTGACAAGGCCCAGTTGATGGAAACCAGTAATTACTTGTGGTTGAGTGGCTAATACACCTGGATTGGGGTTCAAGCCTTTCACGTGCTTGTAGACTTACGCTGCCCTCGAGATGGTCCTCAGGTCAGCCCCACCCCTGGGTGCTGAGGCCTGCTTCCTAATCATGGCAGTCCTCCGGGTGTCCTTCCCTGAGAGCCCCCTGTTGAATGACCAGTCTCTCGAGTTTTCCGGCAGCCCCGGGGAATCTAACTCAGAGGAGACAGACTGAGCCGCCAGTTGTGAGCCTGGAGCTTGGCTCCTGGTGGCCTCGCCCCTGCCAGGAAGGCCCTTGCTTTTATGAGGCGCACTTGTGGGATGCAGTGCTCATGTTGGGGTCTGTAGAAGGTGCTGGGTAAGACTTTTGCCTGCCTGTAATGTCTAAGCCAAGAAAGGATGGCAAGAAAGTCAACATCATGTGAGTAACTGATTGATAGAGAAGCAGTCTTCTTCAATTGCAGTTCCAAATTATCTGCACTAATTAATCTTTGTGACTAAATGTTATAATTCAGGCCTGTTTGTTACAAACACTTAGAGCTTTACTTACATTTTTTAATTTCTCTCTAATTTAAATGAATACATTAGCCTTAATCTGTAGCTGATGAGTTTGCCTAGCAAACTGATGTAAAATTACAATAAAATTAAGCATATAATAAATGGGAGTCTTGAAGAGGAAATAGTGACTTAGAATAGACCCAGTTGCCCTAAGCCACTCTGGACTCTGGAGCAGCGGGCATCTGGACTTGTGTAGACACTCCTGATCCTTGTAGTCACCATGTTCTGATTGTGGCTTTGCAGGTGGAGGAAAACCACCAGGGGACTTCTGATTATGCCCAGTCAGTTAGCTGCCAGGCTCCCCGAGGCCAGCCAGCTCAAGACTGCAGAGGCCTTCCCCGGTGCTGCGGGGACCAGGGGTCTGCGGGGCCTGTTAGTAGGACAGGTCGGGGTGATAGCTCACTGAGAGCCGTGTGTGCAACCAAGCCAGCAAAGCCCATGCTGATCATGCGTCACCAGAGGAAGAAGTGGGTCCCTGGGGCTGACTTGGCAGCACTTTAGTGCCTGATGCGCGTGGACTTGGGAGCAGTTTCCAGGATGTTTGCTGGGTCTACGTAGCGGGGACTTTTGCTCTCTGTGTCTGGGCAGCTGGCACGGTCAGATGTGGTGAAGCCTGCCTGCTGGAAGTCTCCGTCTCGGCATCAGCAGTGGCGTGAACACAGGTGTCTTTAAAGCACCGGGCGTCTACTGCCTCAGTGTCCAGCCGTGATGAGCCCAAAAGGAGCGTGCCCTCTGCTCTCCTGTTGCCCCGAGACCTCTCCCCAGGGGCTGACTGATCTAGGTTCCACATGCCTCCTCTTTATGGGCTGATCTAAATAATGTGTTCCTTAAGGAGAGGCACATGGGATAGCAAGCAAGTCTTAGCGTCTATAAAACTCTGCTCTTTCATATAGCAAAGCATGGTCCCTAGTCAGGAGCAGTCAGACCCTCATAATAATAACAGAGCACCGTGCCTCCCCAAGCGGCCCACAGGAAGCTGCACTTTATCCGCATCAGGCCATGAACAGGAAGCATGGTGGGAAGACCCTGAAGACCTGTGTGGAATCAAGGGGTGAAATCTGACTCTTACTCATGAAGCCACTCCTGGTTTGCTCTTGGTTTTGGTTTTCTTTATCAGATATTCTAAATTTCCCAAATATTAATAACTGGCTTGTAACAAGTAAAACAAACACAAATAAAGAAAGACCCTCCCCTCACACAGCCAGCCAGGAACCACTGTTTACAGCTCCGCGTGTGCCGGCCTTCTTTGAACAGGAAGTTGTGTTCTTTACAGATGTTTTAGAAGGGGGTGGGATACACGTAATTCGGCAGTTTTAATTTTTCCTTCAGATCAATAGATAGGAATCTAATTATTCATCAGAAGCATCATATAACATATAAGAGTGCGGGTACCATTCTTTCATCACCTTCCCTTATATATGGACTTTTGATGGGTTTTCTTTGCTATATTAAATATTATTGTACATGAAGAACTTTTGCTTAAAAACAACATGAGTCCAAGTGATAGGGGAAAACGGGTAGTAAAAAGTATTGATCCATTTAAATAAAGTCAGAAAATACTTGTAGGTAGTATTTAGTGAGTTTTTGTTGAAAGAAAGAATATTGAACTTTTCCAGTATTTTTAAAATGTCAAATAGAGTCTAACTCCTTGGTTCTATTTTTATAAACTGAATGTGCCTTTAACATGCATCCTAATTCCCCTTTGAACTGGCTTATCAGAGATAAGTATAAATAATGGGGTTATCTGGCATATCATATTTGTTTATAACACTTTGTGCATAAATTTCGCTCAGTGACAGACTTGACTTTTTCTGGCCAGTGTTTGGGAAGTTTTTATAATAGCCAAATAAAGTTACATAAATACCCATTGAGAATAGAGGAATTTAAATTCACAGTTAGTGTTTAAATATTTCTTATGTGTTATATATGTCAAAACTCTCTTTTAAACCTGCAAACACAGGTTTCTACCTGATTATTGACCTATGTCAGTGTTATATCTGTAGCCCAACGGCTTCCATGACGGCTTAGCCATGAAAGAAGCTGCTTGCAGGGCAGAAGGTACCGGAGGCTTGGGCTCAGCCCTGGGTTGGGAAGACCGTCTGGAGCGATGGCACCACCCCCCCACGCTGTGACCCTGACGGTTGTTTGCTGTGACAGCTGGGCCCTCACCTGTGGAGCTTCGTCAGCACTTCCGCGGATGGTGACTTGGGGCACCTGTGTGCTGAGTTGGCTGAGTTGAACTCATTGCACGTTGAAGCACCGTCAGAGCAAAGAGGAGGAAGTAGCAGGGTCCAGGGCAGGCTAGAGCGGGTGATGGTTAAATGCATCATCATGTTAACCCTCAACATTTGGTTTTCCAGTTTTACCACACATTGCAGCAGGCTCCTCAAAAGAAAACATTTGTCTTCTCCCAAATTACTGAAAGCCTGAATCAGCTTAGCAACAACAGGAAGGTTAGAAGCAGATCTCCCCCAAAGTCTCAACTGATTACGCATCTGGGTAGAATTTGGCCTCAAGACCTCTGCAGTCAAATAAGAACGAAAGAAATAACTCTTCGTTGTGAATTTGCTGGTTTGCAGTTGAGTTTATTGTAGAATTGTTAACCTCATCTCTTCAGAGCAAAGGGGGCATATAAATACCCTGTTTCATGAGTGGCTAATTTTCTTCATTAAAATATACCCTGTGTTCACTTTAGATGCACGCTAGCTTCAGCTGCTGCTTCATGGTTTTTTCCTCCAGACTGGCCCAGTATCTCTAATTTCAGAAGGGAGCCATTTCCTTTAAGGGCTCCTGGAAGGTTCTGTACAGCCTGTGCCTTGGCCTGCGGTTGACAGAGCACCCGATCCTGCTGGGGAAGGCGGGTGGGGGGTGGGGGGGTGCCTGGGGAAGGACACAGCCAAGCGCCCAGGAGTTGGAAACTTTCTCCTTCATGTTTGCTATATTTATTTAGCCTATAATTGAATACACAGTCATTTTGCTGTGCTGCAGATTGCCTACGTGGGAGTCAAGATGCATATTTAATGCCTGATTTAAAAAGAAAAATAGATGCAGTGACATGTGGGCAATTTTAGGAAAGTGTGTTCCATGTAAATTCAAGTAAAGGTCCGGGAGAAACTCGTTTTTCTCTTTCTTAGTGAAGACGTGATGTCTCACAGCAGGAATTGTTGTAGATCCATATTTATTAAGTCATGAGTAGTTTTTTTCCCCCCTCTGCACTTTTAATGACAAATTCAAATGGCAGCAAAGGAAAGAGTTCCCACCACCACCACCACCACCACAACTCTTTGGAGCACACCTCTTCCTTCAGCTTTTATCCTTCTCTAATGAAAAGCCCAAACAGGCTTTGTCTAACAGGGAGAAACGTGTGGCTTAGTTACCGGAGGCGCTTGCTCTCCGAATCCTTGCCCGCAAGGCCAGGTGGGAACAGAAGCAGGATCGATCAGCGCTGTGTGTACCAGCCACAGCGAGGGCCCCCTGACTCAGGGGGCGTGCGCCCCCGTCTCGTGGGAAGGCGGGGGCTGAAGTGCACCTCCAGCCAGCCTGCCCGCAGGCTCTCTGCGGGACCAGTAGGGACCCTGAGAAGCCACAGTAGACCGGTTTCTAAAGTGCGTATACTTTCTTAAAGTAAGCAAGTGCATCGCGTGCCTCCTGTTGGCTTGTATTTTCCTGACCTTTGACTTTCAGAATCGCAGGTGAACGACACCCAGAGCGTTAGGTCCCCAGTGAGCCTCCATGCCCCAGTGTGTGGAGCATGATTTCTCTTCAGCTCCAGTTCTTGAGGAAATGCGTTCAGTCCTTGACATTTTTATTGCCAAAAAGGCTTGAGGTTGCAAGCCAAATCCTATAGAAACTGGTGTCTTTTCTAAGGAAAGCCCCAGACGTCATGTAAGTGCTACCAGGTGAGCCACAGAGCCAGGTTGGGGTGTCAGCGCCCACTTAGGACGGAGGCGGAGGGAACAAAGCAAGTTCAGGCTGGCCGGCGTGCTCACCGGATGCTCCTTCCTTATTCAAGTGTTTAAACTTTCCTTTTTAAAAGAAAGTAGCTATGGTTTTTCACTTGAGATTCAGGGGGATTAAGAAGTGAAGACTGTCATGGAGTACCTGATTATCAATGTGGCTTTTATAACGTTTGATGCTCCAGATATTCATAACCTGCTAGTGTTTCTTTCATTCCAAGATGGTCCTTTGTCCTTTTCCCAGCTTGTAGCTGACACCAAATGCCCCCATTTTAATTTCTTCCAACCTCAGTCATCTCCACTACCTTCTTGAAGGTCAAGGCATTTGCTGCTTGCTTTCTTTTTTTTTTTTGGTCTTTTTCTCTCTTTCCAAGTAACTCTTGAGTTTGCTTTTCATAAAGATGCACACAATTGCACATTCTTAACCAGATCAGGGCTTTTCATTCTGGATAAATGATTCCACTAATCTTGTCACTTATCCTCTTCAGTGGTCAAATTCATATTTCTTTTGACCATTTTTAAACCACCAGCCAAAATAAAATATGTGATAAATGAAGTTTAGTGTGTTAAGGTTAAGGGATATGAGTTACTTTATCTCCATTAATCTTTTTAACTGACATTTCAAGCACTTTTACTTGTTTTTTTTTTTTTCCCCTCCAAGCTGACAGTAAAACTTGAAAACTGTTTATCAGCATTGCTATCTTTTTCTTCCTTTGAAACATGTGAGAATGTAATAGGACTGTGCAGGTGAATAACAGAAAGCTGGTTTGTGGATTCTGAGCTCCAACAGTTCTAACTATTCCACACCAGTGAGTTGGAACTTTCATAGTAATTCTAGAAACATTTGTCCTATTACCTGGTTTCAAGAACTGAGCTAATGTTCTACAGTGGAAGTTGATGGAACCTAAATAGATGGCTTGTTTTAACTGAAAGAGTAGATTATAGATGTCCTTCTCTATGTTTCCTATAAGCAAGCTAAGTTGGGAGAGAATGCAGGTGTTTGCCTTTTGCTTTTGCTGTTAGGATAATGTGAAGAGGGGTATACCTCCAGTGAATATTTCTGTGTGATCAGAAGAAACACTAAAGAATAGACATTTAAAGTAGAAATATAAGGCAATAAATATTTTAGCTGCAAAATCAATAATAAAATGGAGGTAACAGTTATTAGTAATTTAATTAAGTCCATATCATGTGTAACATTACCGTCAGTGGCCAAGGTATAGATGCTTGCACTTATTGAAATGTAATGCTCATATACCATTTGGAAACAAGATGACACGTAACGAGCAATAAAAAAATGAAATATTCCGAGGTCTCCAATCTGCTTCTGAATAAATGAGATGTGCTCTAGAGCAGGAGAGAAAACAGCAGAGAGTTGTCGGAGGAATTATATGAAGATAATGGAGAGTTTATATATATTTTCTTTATTGATCATTCACGGAACTTGGGGCTTTCTAGCTAGATTGACAACTGAGTTATTTGCCCATCCCTGGTGACTGACAACGAGTAATGGAAAGGCTTTTACCATGATATAACAGCACAGAATATTTCCTAATTTACTACTGTAGTTCTCATCAAAAGCACCCCGGCAAAAACACTAGATTTATCACTTCAATTACTGGAATTTCACATTTGGTTTAAGGAGACATGTTTCTATAATGTGACAGGCTTTACAGATCCTGAACTTCTTCAGACGTTGGAGCTATCAGGGTAATTGGAGAGTGATGCAAAGGAAAGCAGTTGTTATAGTTTTATAACTTTTAATGGTGTCTGCTGGCAAGAAATAAAACAGACCATAAACTGTTGATCTTGGGTATGTATATTTTAAAAAGCTGTTTTTTTAAATCGGATTAAAGTTTTATTTTTAATCTGAAAACAGCAACTGCATTTAAACCATTTAATATTATAGTTTTTTTGGTATTATGAAAGTAAATATATAAGTAAATATATAATATTATATAAAGTAAATATATAATATAATATTACAGGTTTTTTGGTGTTACAGTTTTGAGTAGTGCCAGAAACACCATGTAAGGACAAATACTAGAAGTCACATATTTATAAATGTTAAAGTGGTGAATGTTTATTTGCTTTGACATACAGACCTAGATATCCGCTCTGAGTCAAAAACTTTTATCTTTTCCTGGCTCATCTACTTGATACCTGGAATCTTGGTTTTCTCATTTCCTTATGTGGGGCTAATTTCTTTTTTTTTTTTTTTTAATTTCAACTATAGGGTTGTGTCAGTTTCTGGTGTAAGGAACTAATGTCTAACTTCTGAAAATTGGTTACTTAAATACATGGTAACAAGTACATGTTATTTTGAACTCACTTAAATCTGTGTAGTTTCAACATATTTCAGTATTAGAGTCATCACAGTTTTCACTACTGCTCCTGTTATGAACGTTACTCCTGCCATATAATAAGCTTCATTGATGTATAATGAGGGTACATTTCAGAGGCAAGATACTATACTGGTGCCATATTGAACTGAAGTGTCTGAGTTCTGATTCATATCTGGGATGACTTTTCTTACGTGGCAGGTGAGGTTTAATGCATGGTAAAATTAATAATATTGTGCTTTAGTAATTTCCAACCTGTCCCACCAAAGATAAGGAATTTAGGTTATTGGTAATAATTAAAGTTCAACCAAATCTGTTATAATTGTGAGTAGTGTTCATCTTGTGAATTTCCTCTTGATCCATTTATAGTAAAATTACATTTTTCTCTTCTCTTTTTTCCCTAGAATGGCATCAGCTTTATTTTACCCTGGCACTTTTTATCTGTTGCCACTACTGTTAATACCCTGTATTTTATCAAGCATGTCAGAATAGTTGAAGAGAGAGAAGCAGCAGTGGTGCTTGTTATCATGAAGGCCGTGAAGGGCTTTATTCTAGCTTATCCATTCATTCACCAGCTCCCAGGCAGAGCACCTCTCTCCAACATATTTACCACCTGGAGACTTTGGGCATCCACAGTTATCTTCATATTAAACTGAAGGGTTCAGTTCAGTTCAGTCGCTCAGTCGTGTCCGACTCTTTGCGACCCCATGAATCACAGCACGCCAGGCCTCCCTGTCCATCTCCAAGACCCAGAGTTTACTCAAACTCATGTCCATCGAGTTGGTGATGCCATCCAACCATCTCATCCTCTGTCGTCCCCTTCTCCTCCTGCCCCCAATCCCTCCCAGCATCAGGGTCTTTTCCAATGAGTCAACTCTTCGCATGAGGTGGCCAAAGTACTAGAGTTTCAGCTTCAGCATCAGTCCCTCCAGTGAATACCCAGGACTGATCTCCTTTAGGATGGACTGGTTGGGCTATGGTTTTCCCAGTGGTCATGTGTGGATGTGAGAGTTGGACTGTGAAGAAACTGAAGGGTAGTAGGGATCAATTCATTTAGTTTTTTTTTTCTTTCCACAAGTATTTGCTGAACATCTGCTATGTTTTAGGTACAGAAAGTGCATAGCTCTGTCTGAAATCTTGGTAAAATAATATGTAAGTAATTTAAGAGTGCTAATTAAGACAAATAATAGCAAGCAGTTATAAAGGAGTTTGCAGTTGGCAAAGTACTTTTCAGTTACAGACTCATTCAATTAAATGGACGTAATCACTTCACCTAGATGTTCTGTACCAGGTGGAAGGATGCTTTGTGGCCTTGCAGGAGATGAGCGGCTCAGCTTTTTAAGCACTAATAATTCATGTACTGTATGTCAACTTATAGGAGAGTTAGAAGGTTTTTCCCCATTCCCACAGGACCCTGCTTTGTAGAAATATTAGAGTGTAAAGTAAATGTAAAATATCCTCTTATTTTAGGGAGGGAGAAGAAAAGATGGTAGGGCCGAAGTTTGCTTTCTTTCTATGGAGTAGCCAGGATGCCATTTCTGTTCAACAACTACTCAGTATTTGCCATTCTCCAAGGTGGCTGCATGATGTTTGATGAAATCCAGTTGGTACCTAATACTTGATTTTAGAAGAACTGGATAGCTCCATGGCCAGACTCTCCGCAAACGCTCAAGGGCGCCCTTCAACATCCATCTGAAATTAGGTCCCTTTTCCTCCTCCACCATTCCCTCTGGTCCACGAGGCCGCCATCTCTCGCCAGTGGCCTCCCCGTCACTCTTCCTGCAGCCCCCTTCCTCCATCACCGGCGGTGTTCAGTAGGGCGGTCAGAGCCATCCTCGGGCCAGCACTGCCCGGAGAGTCCTCTGTGCTGGACGACGTGCGCTGAAGCTGTGGGGGCCAGTAGCGGCCACTCACCACACGTGGCTTCTGAGCACTTAAAATGCAGCTAGTGCCACCGAGGACTTCTCTAATTTTGTTTTTATTTTAATTTAAAGTTTAATTAATTTTAATTAACCACTAGTGGCTAGGGGCTATCATATGAACAGTACAGTCCTGAAACATAAGTCAATTCACGTTTCTCTCCTGTTCAAAACTCTCCATGGCATACCTTTGTACTCACAGTAAAAACCAAATTTTTCACAGTCGATACCATGGCTCCTAAGCTAGAAGTTGACTTAAGTTGAATTTAGGAATAAATGAACAGCCTCAAATCCTTTTTCAAATGAAAAAAAAAAAAAAGTGTAAGTTAAATTATTTAGAGCAATTCCAAATGTCATAACAAAAAGTGAGTAATAATTGAATAAAAGCATTAATAAGTGACCTAGAAAAACAAAAATGAATAAATCAAGATAAGTTGGGTGGAAGTAAGGCAAACCTGAAAAACCAAGAAAAAATGTATTTAATAATTGATCAAAAAGACGATGCCTTAAAGAAAATAAGCTATATCATAATGTATAGTTGACAAACTTTGGAAGTGTCAACAGATGGTATAAGAATAAATTGAGACACTTATTTTTTTTAATTTTCTAGAAAGTTTTATAACATGGGTGTTATAGATTTTGCAAGTTTGAAGACTTAGAGAGTAAACTTTTGAGTCCACAGTCTTGGACAACACACTCATGTCTAAACTCTGTTCAACACTCAACATTCTCTTTCTCAATTACCAGTTTCATTAACCTCTCTTAGAATACAGAACTGAACGTCCTCAATAAAACACAGTAACTAAAATAACCATAATCTATTCATACACATTTAACAGTCTTTAGAGTATTAGAAAACCCCTCAATTACATCATAGATTATATCAAACAATTATCTCAAAGAATGACAAAAGGGAGCATTTCATGCAAAATCATTTTCTAATGAATAAAAATTGAACAAAATAAATAGATTGTGTTTGTATTTTTTGTGTGTTTGTATACATTTTTATCCCACGAAAATTGAAGTAGCTTACATAAAATATATAAATACACAAAATATATAAAGTAAAATTCAATAATATAAAATAAAGGTAAAACTGTTGTAAAGATAAGAAACCCAGTCAGGGGTGAGACAGTGACTTCCTTCACGTAGTATAAACTGCCAAGATGACTCAAAATATGAAACACTCCCCATGAAATCAAGAACAAAAGAAGGTTGTAATCGACCACTCCTTATTTAACTAGCTCTGGAAGTTCTGGTTAATAAAAAAATAGTAAAGTTAAAACTAAAGTAAGTAGATATATCTATTAGAAAAAGGAAAAGTTTTGATTTTGCTCACATGTTGTCTTATGCCTGGAAAGTCCTGTGAGACTTTTAAAGCTATGAGATTCATAGCTCAGTGAACCGGCTGAAAACAAGATTAGTATACAAAAATGAGGAACCTTCCTATACTGTAGCTATAACCTATTAGAAAAATACTAGAGAAATAATCCCATTCACAATTCTGACACACATTAAAAAATGGAGAACATTGTCCATACCCATTTAAAGTTAATTCCTTTATTTGAGAAACAAGGAGTTAATTTGTAGGCCTAGAAGATGAATTGAAATGTTTGGTGTTTCTCAACAGGAAGTCAGCAGTTCTTTCTGATCTCATTTATATTAATAGTTGTAATCCTAATAAACCCTGAGCAGCAGAACTAAAGTTATGAGATAACACAAGCAAAGTCACAACAACTAAAACAGTGATTGAGGATGGAGGTTAGCAATTGGTGTGAACATCATATCATGGTCCCCACGCCCCAGACACCGAGCCCAGAGGCCTGAGAAATTCACCTTATTTAACCCTCACATCAGCCATAAGAGGTAGATACCACACCCTTTTAAGATGAGAAAACTGAGCTTTGTTTAACGCAAAGCCAAGATTCGAAGCTACGTACATCTGACTTCAAAGCTCTAAGAAAGTGTAAGAAAGCAAGAGATCAAATAGATTAATCAAAAGCTGAGTCTATTATATGTAATCAGTTAATATATGTATCTGTGTGTGTGTACACTTTCTTGGAGGACTCAAATCACTGTAGAAGGGATATATTATTTAATAGTTAATACATTGTATGACTTACCAGGATATCAGATAACCAGTTTAGAGTTTTATTGGACACAGCTCACAAAGGTAAATGTTGATGCACTAAAGAGTTAAATAGGATACAAATAAAGTCATAAAAGTTTATACAGAAATAGAATTGAACAGATAGCAAAGTCTTAATAAGAAAACGTTCCCAGAATTTTAGCAAATAAAGGAAAAAAACAGAGGAACAGATGGATAGATTTAGCTATTTGATAAACTAAATTTTTTATGTCTAAAGTTCCCAAAAGAAAAGGGCAACTAGAGGACTGAAAAAAAAATCTTTTCATCAAATAACACATTAAAGTTTTATATCTCTTTTTATAAAGAGCTCATGCAAATCAATAGAAAAAACACTGCCAACTCAATAAATAGGCAAAAAAGATCACAGATCAATCATGAAATAGAAGGTGAAACTTATAAACAAATATCAGGAAAGGTGTTTGCCATTCGTTGTAATTGAACAGTTTCAAAGTTCTGTTTTAAAAGAAAACAACTTATATGCCTTTTCTCTATCAAATTAGTAGAAGAAAAACACAGTTTACTGTAATGTACATCTACTGCAGGTAAGAGATTAATTGGTTCTGATTTTTTAGAAAATAACTTGATGATATGAAACAAGTGCCCTAGAATTCTTATCCTTTGATGTAAGAAAGAGGGGAGCTTGGAAAGAGGGAGGGAAATATTTCCACAGTGCATTTGTCAAATGTAGCCTAAACATCAGGATACGTGACCCCCATGCAGTCGTTTTGGGGACTGTACCACAGGGCGGTTTGCAGCAGTGCTCTGGAGTTGGACAGACCATGGTTCATATTCTGCATGTATCATTAGTATCTCCATGGCCCAGGGAAGCCACCTAACCCATCTAAACTTGAATGTACTCATCCGTCAGATGGGATAATACGCAGTGTGCCACCTATGAGCATGTGAATAAAATAATGCATGTAAAAGTTAGCATACATTGTATAATGAGCCTTGAATTATTAACTGTTAGTTTGCTATCATTAATTATTATAATGAACAGATATTATGATCAACAGATACTCTATTTTTCATTATAATTAATAATAGACAGCTTATAACATAATTAATAATGTATCTTATAGGTATAATTAATAATGAATGGTAGCAAATTTTAATAACCCCTTGTCTAGTAATTGAAAGAATGAAGCAGTGAGGTAAATCACCTGGATCTTGGGGTCCGGCTCTTCAGAGCTGTCTCCGGCTTCAAACGCTGACAGCTGCCTGCGTGCTCCAGACTCACCTTCTTCCTCCCAGAGCCATCAGAAGTCAACTTTCTGGGGTTAATAATCACTTCCAGTTTAAGAGCTTTCTGCAACGGGGTAGATTCCCAGGTGCTCCAACCAAGGAATCCTTGTTATGAAATGTCAGCAGCTGCTCTAGCTCCCCGAGCACCTGTGAATGCAGGTGTTGGTGGTCGAGTGGTTCGTCCCAGTCTCCACTCTAAGCAGAACCTGCTTTCACATGGGAAGCCGCTGGGTTACCTCACGTAGCTCACTGTATGGACTCCCGCTGCAGTGGGACTCCTTCCAGGCACAGGCACTGTGTGTTGATGGTTGGCTTTGGTCAGTCTGCAGCATGCATGGAGCACCCCTGTTTGTGCTGAGTTGTTCAGTCAGTTTGTTTCACGGTCTGGGTTTGGGAAAGAAAGAGAAAAAAGGGAGGAGGGGTGTAGGAGTCCCAAACCTTCCCTCAAAATTTGTTCTGGAACCTGGAACTTAAGACTGTTAGCCACATACAGTCCATCTGTAACAGAAGGTGTGAATTTATTATTAAATTTGACTCTAAGGTTTTGTTTGTGGGGTTTACTGAGTTTGTTACCTTGAGAAAGGTAAACCCCTCAAACCCCTTGGAGGTGCTTTATGTTTAAATTGTGTTTTCGGGAACTCCTTTTGGAGCCTCTGAAAAAGGACCTGAAATGGGTATGCTGGATTTGGGTGCGTTTTGAAGCTCTGCTAGTTTATTGACAGGATGAAGAACTTGAGTGGTAGCGTTTAGGAAGAATTCTATTAGTGATGACCAACTTACTTGCAGTTAGCATCCCTTTATCGTCTGCATCTTTGGATGAATTCATCATGTTTTCATACCTCTCATCGCACCCCATAGAAAGCTTACCTCACGGATACGGAAAGAGATGTACTTGTGTCTTCTCTGTGCGGCCCCAGTTATGAAACAGCGTGAGGTGGGATTCCAAGATGGTACCCTTGAAGGAGCCAACACCTGTGACCTGTTTGTGAACCATGGTCATTTTCACATGTGCCTACCTCATCCTCATTTTGCTTTTTATTAAACGTTCCGACTAGTAATTCTAAAGCTTTAGTTTAAAGGGTGACAAATTAAAAACTCTGTAACCATGTGTATTTTTAAAGGAATTATCTCAGATAATTTCACTCTGTGGGCATGTACTGTGGCAGATGTTTGCAAATCTTGGTTTAAAACTGATTGAAATATTTTAAGAAAACTGAAATAATGTCAGTGGTAAAATTTATTTTACCAACTGCAGATGTAAGGCATCAAGTTCTCAGACTGATGGCAGAATTAACAAAAAACACCATCTGGTTCAATAATTATCTGAAAATACCCATATTCTTGGATTTGTTTAATACCACTTATTTCCCAGCTTTATTTTATCTGGGTTTGCACACCAACCAGACTAGGTTGTACAAAATGGAGACTATTTCCATCTGATCATTTTTAAAACTGTGTGTTTGCATGAATAATGAATCTTTGAATTGTTACTAAACAAGCAAATTATTTGCGTATGTGTCACATCGGTTATCAAGTTTGCACATGTGACAGCTTCAACAGCCGTCACGTAAAACGCATAAAGCTTGTAACCATATGTTTTTGCTTGACAAAAAGCTAAAACTCAAGATCAATTTTCAATATGGAATGCACAAATTAACACTTTAAAATGCACCACAATATGTACAGCTTGGCAAAATTTGCAGAAATAGCACGTCTCTAGATATTAACTGATATCTTTGGATTCGACCTTAAGGTATTCAATCATTTTGATTAAAAGACTGATTTCTCATAAAACCACAGTCTGTTGGAGGCGCAAAGCCAATGACATTTGAGCATTCATATATTTTCATAAACTTTGAACAATGTCAGTGAGACACCTCTTCAATCTTGGCCACACAACAGCAGGGTATTCAATCTTTCTTTAGCTTAAGACAGAAAATTTGAATATCAACGCAGGGTTATAAATGGGGTGGCCCGCGTGGCGTGCTCTGTGTGGACCCTGAGGGGCAGCCTGTGGAGGCCCCGCACAGGTCCTCTGCACCCCTGACTGCTGGTCGGCCCGCCTTTCCCGCCTTTGCCCCTCCCATCCCTCCAGAGGCTCTCCGGGAAGGGCTTTGAGCTTGGTTTCATGAAACAACTCCTTTGGAGATTTTCTTAGGGGTGGGGGTGAGTGGGGATTTTAAAATGGCTTCTCCTGCTCTCAAATACAGTTTGTGATATTTACTGGAAGTGCTATGGTGATGCAGACTCCCTGATATTTCTTCGGTAACTTTTCCATCTTCTGAACGCAATGATTACTCATTATGCTGCCAAGGACACCTGTTCCCCTTTGGCCTCCTAAATGAGGTCTTCGCGAAAACTGGGTGCTCTTCAAAGTGCTTCCTTTTTTTGTTCATGTTGCTCAGTGCAGGGTGATTATCCTATGTGGCAGGTGAGACGGCTAAGGTTTTCGGCTTGTTGTAAATAACACAGTGTTAGTGTATTAACAGCCGCTACAAATAGCATGGCTCTGCCTTTCATGTCTCACTAGCAGCTTGGGCCAAACCAGATGGGCGCAAGGGGAGATGAGCAGCTCTGTCGCCCAAACAGAAAACGCAACAACATTCTGTTCAGTAAAGAGTCAACGAAGACACATTTTAATATGTTGTAACACGTGACAGATGTCTAAAATGTTTTACCTAAGATCCCCTGAAGAAGGGATAGGCTACCTACTCCAGTTTTCTTGGGCTTCCCCAGTGGCTGATACAGTAAAGAATCCACAATGTGGGCAATGTGGGAAACCTGGGTTCAGTCCCTGGGTTGGGAAGATCCCCTGGAAGAGGGCACGGCAGCCCACTCCAGTATTCTTGCCTGGAGAATTCCATGGACAGAGGAGCCTGACAGGCTATAGTCCATGGGTTTGCAAAGAGTTGGACACGACTGAGCGACTAATACTTTCAGTTGGAGAAGGGAATGGCTACCCACTCCAGTATCCTTGGCTGGAAAATTCCATGGGCAGAGGAGCCTTGCAGGCTGTTATTCATGGGGTCACAGTCAGACGTGACTGAGTGACTAACACACACACCAATTTGGGGGTTTCCCTGGTGGCTCAGAAGGTAAAGAATCCGCCTGCGATGCGGGAGACCTGGGTTTGATCCCTGGGTGGGGAAGACGCCCTGGAGGCGGGCATGGCAGCCCACGCAGAATAACAGCTGCCTGAGTAGGGTTGTGTGCCTCCACAGGGATGAGAGGGAGTGGACTCCTCAGGGAGGTGAGGGCACCCCCGGCCTTCCGAGGGAGTGAGCAGAGCCGTGCAGCCCCCTCAGGGTGCTGGGAAGCCAGGCCGAGGGTCTGCATGTGCCAGGGACGAGGCGGGTGGCTGGTGAGGAGGCCTGATGCACCAGGGAAGAGCTCTGCACGCTCCTCACAGGAATCCCAAGGGCAGATTTCAGTTCAAGAATTCATCTTTGGTCCTTTGTGTAGGGTGGCTGGAGGGACCAAGCGTACAATTAGGAGTATAGTTTATGGGACAGTGTGGCCCAAGTTTGTAACCATGGAGATAGAGGAGATACCTTTTATTATCTATTTATTTATTGCATTTGTTTATTATTGTACCTGAGACATAATAACATCCCTCAGACACAGTGTATCATTAATGTTTTGGACTGCCTGGCTAACTTCTTTTTAAACCAGCCCCAAAGCAGTGACGTGTCCATTCGGTTGTGGCGGGCAGCAGATGTCAGTACCCACGTTATTACAGTCTTGGGTCTGCTCTTGCTGCACGAGGCGGGTGCACGGCACTTGTCACCGTTTGTCGGTGTTCCTTCTCACCGCTCTCATCCTGAGGACGGGGGTCGGGAACACGCCTGCCACCCTAATTCAGATATTGTGTATGCCTGTACATGTGGTGCATCTGCGTGTGTAGTGGGGGGTGTGTGTGAACATGTGTATGTCCATCCTTCATATTTTCAGCATCTCTCTGTTCTGTGCCTGTGTTTTCCTGGTTCAGCATGTGGCTTTTTGCCTGGTTCTGGAAAGCCCAGGTGGCGCTAGTGGGTAAAGATTCTGCCTGCTAGCACAGGAGACTCAAGAGACTCAGGTTCAATCCCCAGGCCAAGAAGATCCCCTGGAGGAGGGCATGGCCACCCACTCCAATATCCTTGCCTGGAAAATCCCATGGACAGAGGAGCCTGGCGGGCTACAGTCCATAGGGTCGCACAGAGTCAGACACAGCTGAGCATGCACACACAGTCTGTGATTTGTTACATTTTTCTGTGAACCATTGTCAGATAGCTGCAATTGTCCTAATGAGAAATAGCTTCAAATTCCAAGTACACAAGATATCAACAGTTAAGGATAAATTCTTGCCTCAACGCCTGCTTCAGAAATGGGAAGAGCCTGTGTAGTGCGCAAGTCATGAGGAGACCCTTAAAAAGTACATAGTGTCAATGTAAACAAACAGCCGCAGTGAAATGTTGAAAGTCTTTATAGAAATGTGTATCAGATGAAGAGTTATACACAGCCGCCATTTCTGAGAGAGGAGTTAATCCTGAAAGTGATGTGATCTTTGGGGGGCGTGGTCACAGATGAAAAAGCAGTCTGAACATGAGTATGCCACATTCATCGGTGTACCTGAGTTGTGAGTATCTGAGTTGGAAACGTAATGGTTTTAACTGCGAGCTCCTTCGGATTTAATAGCTGCCAGCAACAGCAGTCCGAGTGGTACATCAGACTTCACTTCTGTCGGCAGGAAAGTATTAGACATTATTATCATACATTATTATCTAAAGGATTGAGATTATATCTCCACAAATCACACTGTGGATTAAATTACAGCTTTCACAGATTCTGTCGGAAATATAATTGGGAATTATCTGCGTAATTCGGGTTGCTTTCAGAATGTGAATTATTAAAAATATGAATTGTTAGCCTGGCATTTAGAATATACGCCACATCTCGCTAACTTCTGTAGCTGGATGAGATATTGAGAGGAAATGCTTTAGAAACAGATTCGAGTCCGTACACCTTCACGTATGTGTCCTTCTGGCAGGGGGATGAGCCCGATGCCAGGTGAGCAGTGCAGTGCAAGCTGGGAGGTCTCGTGGGGGTCGCAGCCCCAGAGGAGAGTCCGTGTGGAGGACCCCCGTGCCCGCCTTCCGCGGGTGGGGAGCTGGGCTGGACCCTGTCAGGAGGCGGCATGGGGACAGCAGGGGCGGCCTTTGAGCCTGGCAGACCTGAGCCCGGCCGTCTCCTCCACGCTGTCCTTCCGTGTGTGTCCCCACGGGGAGCGCTCTCCCACTCACGAAGCCACAGGGACTTTAGCAATTTGCCACCATTAATAAACACTCATTAATTCAAGGTCAGCTTAACCTTCTAGAACGAGGGCTTTGCTGCCCTGAAAGCTGTCAGTCCTCCATACAAATAGCAGTTCATTCTGCTGCGAGGCCCAGCCCGTGTCCTAACAACACAGATTGTAGGTCTCATATATCACCTGTTAAGGGCCAGCTTGGACCAATTAATAAAGGAAGTTCAGCTCTCCATGCTATTAAAGAATGTAGTGGTCATTATTTTTAAAAATAGCTTTAAGTAATATGAAAACAATCACTGTATTTAATCATGCAGAGAGGTAATAAAATCAATGGATTCTAATAATATTTTCTATTCTTTAATTTTTGAATAAACTAATCTTACAGTGGTTCCATACTTTTCCTTACCTGTTTCCTGTAAAATAGAAAACAGATCAAAAAAAAATTTTTTTAAGGACATTGATAGTCTTTAGAATGTGGAGAAAATTGATCAAAATATTAATTAGACTTTTGTTTTGCTAGTTTGCATCAGACAGATGGAGTTGTGATCTTTAACAACACCATGACTTATGAAACTGCTTGTGTACTAAAATGCCATTATGAACACAACAGTGGTTTTCAGCAGTTGGTAATTATTGGCATAATTAAACATTTATCAAGAAACGAGTATTTATCATTCATTAAACTTTCATTAAAAATCCATCTTAGCACAGGCTGGATTAACCAGTGATAACTTCTTAACTTCTGGCAGGAATCTAGAACATTTTCATAATAACTGAAGTTGTACACAAGGTAACATGCCAGCAATGGTAGGCAGTTGCAAGATTTCAGATTGATTTTGTACTAAGTGTTTTTTAAGACTTGGACCCAGAGTGAGATGGTAGTTGGCAATATTCTTTAGGGTTTACAGCATTTGGCACTTTCTAGCAGCCTATCTAGTGAAACATGTTACCCTTGGCAAAGAAAAGTCAGTGGTAAGCAAGTGGTGTAATGATATTTACATAATTTAAGCTCCCCCAAACATGGAGTGTTTACATATTTTAGGACGTGGAAGTTTCTATTGGACATAGAAGCCGGAAAGGAGCTCAGAGCCACACTCATGCCCCGGCTTGAAAGTCAGGCCAGACCAGCAGGTCACCTTCCCGTCCACGCCACTTTCCAGGGCTGTCTTGTCAAACCAGGGCTTTTGACACACAGCACACGTCACGTGTGTACAGTCGCGGGTCGTGTGCGGGTTTGTTGACTTGTTTAGACCACCTGCTCGTTCCCAGAATTGGCACTAAGGACACTGACAGTGCAGAATCTGATGGACAGAGGATTGCCTGCGATGGTTGTGCTCAGCCCCTTTCTTCTAACTGTACACGTTTTCCCGTTAACTGTATATGCTGGCACCTGGTTCTCCACAGAACCGTGCTTTTGTTTTGTTCAGAAGTTGAAATCTGATCGCATACTAACTGCAGCCTTCCACCCTTCTCTCGTCTTCCCTCACCATTAAAATAGGTGTGGGTGTCCCAACCTGGGGTTTACACAGTCTCAGATTGACCCCAGACACTAACCGGAAAGCTTCATCAGTGTTTACGTGCGGGGCATCCTCCTGAGACTCGACGCCTGGGGGGAAAATGATGGTAGATAACTGAGACCACTCAGAAAGCCTCCTCACATACATGCTAGGGCCTCAGATCTTATTCGATATTCAGCAACTTTGTTTTTGTTTTCTCTTGGGCAAAAAATTTACTGTATCAGTGCTTTTATGTCACAAGAATGAATTGAATTTGTACCCTTTAGTGCAAACAACAATAGACAGAGTGGTAACCTAGTGGAAAACAAATAGACACCCCGTCCCTTTTGGGGATTCAGAGAGGTTCAGAAAGATGGAGCTGACGGTGGAGAGGTGGCAGATAAAAAGAGGCCAAAGCAGGAAGGAATCCGGCGGTCATTTATTACCATGCCATCTTCATAGTGTTTGCTGAACCAAGGTGGAGAGTAATGATTCAGACAAATGACGTTAATCATAATAGCTGGCCCTTTGGCAAAAATGGAGTACCTAGCATTGCAGCAGGAGACCTAATCAGATTCTCCAACTTGCTTCAGAAAGAGAGAATATTCTGTCTTTAGTTTTTCTGTCCCTGGCTTCCCGTGGGATACATCACCCCTAAAAGAAACAGAGTGGTAAGCAACTGTGCACACTTCCTTTCTCCTCCCCCTGACCCCCTCAGAGATAATCACATTAAACTTGATGATTAATATTGATAGTGAAGCCATATTATTCTTATGCCTTCTTCATATTTGTCTAATGTGATAAGATGGCAAGAGCTGTAATGACCATTCAAGTCGTATTTTCCATAGTCCTGATAATCAGAGTTTAGCTGGACTTCCTTAGAAATGATTTTAAATGCCTCTCGTGAGACCACACTGTGTCACCCGCATGGGTCTATGCGCTCTGGCTCTGGGTGGAGAGGTTTGCAGGTCTGTTCAGAAGTCGACTGATCGTTCCGTGCACCCTCAGTATTCCTGCTCAGAATCCACTGAAAGATGGACTCTGTGTCCTTGATCTCTGATTTGTGTTAAAGCTGGGCAAGCAATTTCCTTTGTCTTTGCTATCTTGGATTTTTATGGATTTTTAAAAATTAGCCTCGTCAGTAGAATGTATTAGTTATTTTTTATAGACACAGTTTCATTTAACAACAAAACCAAAATTCATTTGGTCCTAAATACTTCCAGATTTATTAATTAGGTACATTTTGTCATCACTTTATCACACATACTTTGGCACCTAGACCCTCGGATCATAATGCTGTTGTGTAGAAGGAAAAACAATTTAGAGACTCAGCTATATGTCATCTCTAGGGGAAAATTATGTTGACATGTGGGAGGTTAATGTACACACTTTAGATTCTCTGTGATTTGCTGTTTTCTACTTCATAACTCTAGGTAAACAGTTTTGCTGCCATTTAATGCACAGGTTAAGTGTAGTTGCGGGCTATTACACATCATTAAAGTAAGTGATATGCAGCCATGGAAGAAAGATGGAAGCTTTTCACTTGTAGCTGCTTGGACATTTTGTTTGTCATCTGGTCTAGCAGCACAGAAATTAGTCGTGGCCACTTTGACATAATTTAGAGCGTGGCGTCATGGAATTGAGCAGTGGTCGCACCGTTTGGGCTGATTGGTGCAGATGAGTTTTGCACCGCCCCCCCCAATCTCAATAACAAATTTGTTTAGGCAAAAAAAGACTGTACTGTTCAATCAAAACTTTCTTTCTGGTGCCCTGTTGTTACCCAGTCAAAGTGAATACTGGAGGCATCTTTGAATACAGAGGTTCTTTCGACAATTATGGAAGAGGTACGGTAGATATTATGGAAGGTATCTGTCATATCAAGTGGCACCTTGCATTCTGCCATCGCTTGATTATATTACTTCTGGCCCTCAGAGAAGGAGACAGCGCTGACAGTGGTTTAGCCATACCAACTGAAGTGCAGTGTGGCAAACGGGATAGATACCAGTAGGCTGCACCTTAGACCCCGGCCTGCTATATCTGATCAATGACCAATTTATTACTAATCACACCCAATCAGTAGAATACCATAGACATTTATTTTCATCTGGCAGCCAACAGGCACGGAATAATTTTTTTTAGAAATAAGGAACTGCCATGCACAAGAAGGAACATGACTGATACGTCCTGCGCTTAAGTCTACTGTACATTGTAGCCAGACAGCCTGTCCCGGGGAGATCGTGCATGTATCTGATTACCAGTGGGCATCGCATCCCGCTCGCCTCTGGAATACGTTACAGATGCCAGCTCTTGACTTGAGGATGCTGTTAGTGAGATATCTAGTGATAGGGGAGGTATCACACCAGAATAGGATCCATAGGCATTAGTGTCAAGAAGAATAATGTCTTGCCTGCCCTTTCTCCCGGGTTATTGCATGGGTTATACAAAGATTGGGATGAGTTAATAGGAAACAAAGAAACCAGAGGTGGTAGGAAGGGGTAAGGGTGGGGGGAAGCAACAGCATTGCAGAAATACCTGACTTTTGCTGGTGCCAAAAATAACGTGTCCCTCTTCTCTCCCAGAGCAGCAGCTTTTGTGGAAGTACCTGACATAATCATTACAGGCATCTACACCATGTAGAACGAGGCTAAACAGAGCACACCCAGCACAGAGAGGTGATGAGAGCCCATTCTAAGTTTCAGCAAGAGCGTGCCAACCTTTGCAGCGGGGGTTACAGTGGGGATGAAAAAATACTGCAATTCTCGGATTTCATTTCCATTGTGATTTACGTAGATGAAAGCAATGATAATAGAAAAAGAAAAAAAAAGGTCTGTGATATGCAAGGGGTAGTGTCACCTAGCAGTTCCTTTCTGAGTGAGGAGCGTTTATTGTTTCACAGGAGAGAATTTATCCCATTTGTTGTTAAAACGACATACCTGAATGAATCAGATCTACCTTGTTCACACCCAGGATGAGGGAAATGATTTATTGTCTGTCCCTTGAATTTCTCTGAGCATTCTGTCTAAACTTTAAAGGAGGATTACATTTGCGATTAAATCTTAACAAATGTTGTTTTAACTAGACTGCAATATATGTTATTGACAACAAGCGCCTTTTCTTCTCAAAATAACATTGGTGCTTAGGCATGTAATTTACAAAAATGACAAGGAAGGGTGGTACTTTTCCCAAGGTGAATGTGAGTTGACTGATTAGCTGGTATTTTAACTTAGATTCTTGCAAATTACAGACATAAGAAACCCTGCAATTTATATGTACTTTAGAAGTGAAAGCTTTAATCCCGTGATTCATGAAAGTAAAGTGGTAATAATTTAAGTACCATATTTTATTTATCCCTCAGACTTGTCAGCTGATACCAGAAGTATTCCTACTATTTCTGGGTTGCTGCCTTTGGTCACCTAATTGCTTCTTAGGAAGTTAAGAGGGAAATTGCTTATATAACTACATGGATTGTCTTTGGCAGCGTCGAGCCAAGGCATCAATCAGTCCATCTGGGTAAAATCACAAGCTGACTCCGATATTGCTAAATATTTATACTGTCAAATACACACAGACATCCAGATGAAAGGAGGCATTCATTAGGAATTCTCCAGCTTGTCAGTTTAAAGATGTAGATTAGAGCAAAACCTCCCACTATGGTACTGAGTGCTCAAGAAAAGTCTATATTTAGCCATTCAGAGCAATAAATATCATCATATTGCCTCATTTAGGTAAATAGAGAATAAATATTGTCAAGATGATCTAGAGATAATGTAAACAGATCCCTGTTCAGAGAATGTGTTTCAGGGGAAATTCCAGGACAGTGATGTGCCCATGATGCTTTTTGGTTTAACCCTTTTCCTTAATCACGTCCCCCTCCCCTTTTTGGTAACAGAGATTGTGTTGCTGACAGATTAGGGGGAAAAGATGAAGAGGGGAAAAAGGAAATTTTTTTTTTAACCACAAAGGTGATTTCAAGTTATGTGAATTAGAACACTAATTAGTGCTTGTGCTGCAGGACTGTCTTGATAGTTGCAGAAGCTGCTGCTGCCGAAAATAATCTGCCGTGGCGGTGAGGTTCATTTCAGGGTTTCACAGAGCTGACGGCGCCCGTGCCTCTCAAGGGCACGCCGCCACTGCGAGGTGAAGGCATCATCTGACCGACTGTGTGTCGACGTGGTGCCCAGGCTGAGGTTCTGCCGTGGCAGGTTGTTCTGAAACAGGGTCTTTCACACCGTGAGACTCTGCCCAGAAGGCTGTGATGTACACTGGAACCCAGTTCAGCGCTGCGCTGGGACCTGGCAAATGCCTTCCCTGAGCGTGCAGGCCCGGCGCACAGGTGTGGGTCCCGCCCGCAGGTGTGGGTCTGCCCGGGTCCTACTTGCAGAGACTGTGTTCCTTCGCAGGGCATGTACATGCGCTCTGCCCGGCTAATTGATAATCTTAGGAGTTTATACTCACTGGGAATTTTAACTGGTGTCAAAGTTTTAGTTAATTACACTAGATGATTTTTTTGAGATTAATAATTAACATCTCTCTTTATAACTAAATATCCATAATTAATCAGCAAATCATAACGTGAAGACTAATTAACTTCAAACTCCAGTCTTAACAGAAAATCCATATTACTCTCCAACATCATTAATTACCAGAGTAATCAAAGTTATCCCTCATGGGATAAAACATAAAGCTTTGTGGGTTTATCAGCTAAACTGTTAGCACAGAGGAATTTCCAAACTAACTTCAAATGGCATTGCCGGTTACACAGTGACTCGGTTATTCCAGCACACTTTCACTGGCTACACGTTCCATCCTCAAGAGGCTCCCTGACCGCTGGCTGAGGAACCAGCAGGGGGAAAGCCTTCACAGAGCTTCTGGGTGTTTTGTTTTTTTTAACCTCAGGTTAATTCAGCGATTTCTGGGAACCGGGTAATTTGGTTCACTGTCTTCGAAACTGCATTGTGCCCCTTGATTTCTTTTCCTCTGCATCACAGAACTGCTAGTTAGCTGGCTTAAAATTATTAGTAACAAGCCAAAGTGTACACCCAACATCATTCACAAATGGGGAATTTTTTTTTTTTGGTGATAAAAAATGGAAACGTTATCTCTGTCACTTGTGTTACAGAGAACTCAAGAATTAAAGGGATATTGTGTGAAAGGAAAAAGTACTGGGCGAGACAAAAAAATAAAAAAATTAACATGGACATTGCAAGAAATGAAATGGGGCCATGACAGTTTCTGAGAAACAGATGGGCACAGCTGTTTAAAAACAGAGAAGTGTCTTTCCAGGCTCTCACTTAGGTACTTAGGAGTTAAAAGTGTATTTAAAATCCATTTTTCAGTTAGCGTATCACCTCATCCTCTGAGTGCACACATCGAATACCGTTCTTTTGTGTGGCAGCTGTAAAAATCCTCTGCAATTTTTACTGTCAAGAAAATTCTGAATAAATAGAGGCTGTTAACTTAGGCAGATATCGCAGGTTATTTGGTGGCAATCAAGAACGCAAAGCACTTCAACTAATGGGTTATGATCAGAAACTGTTCCTAATAGCCAGCTAGAGGGATCTGAATATGAAGATTTCTATAATTTTGTTGTCAGCTTGTGATGTACTCTAGTGCTAATTATTTGGAACAATTATGTTTTCCTAATAACAAAAGAAGAAGCAGTGAATTAAGCAGGCTTACCTTCAGATCTTTAGATAACAGTTTAAATGCACTTGCCATTAAGAAATAACATTTCTTTCTGCCTTATGGAGCCCTAATTATTGAAGATGCTTGTCTTTTAAAATCTACAGCCTCCACTTCTTTTAAACCTGTTCGATGTGTCAGTTTACACTGATGATCCAGTAACTAGTATTTTCTCAGTCTTAGGTTTATGCCTGCACCTCCCATAGGCTGCTTACTTCAGTTAGTTATTCAAAAACCATAATTAGTGCAGTAATTAACATGTGGATCCTTCAAAGGAAGACTGCTGGAATCACGGGACACCTCTCATCATTCTTACTGATGTATGGATGATAAAGAACTTAGGGTGATGTGACAACAGGATTTGTATTACTGCACATTAACTGTGCTGCAGGGAAATTCAGACAGGACCTTGGTCCACAGAGCCCTAACGTTTGAAAAAAGTAATTATCCACACTGTTTCTATAATTCAACTAGGTGTTATCCTGCATTTGCAGCTGTCAAATAATTTGTTTTAAATGTTTTTTTTTAATCTTATGAATACTTGAAAGTTTTGAGTTTTGCACATTATCTCTTAACCATTTTCCAAACAGAGGTGCCACGGTTTCACCCTTTTTCCTTTCTTTTTTTAAATCCATTATGGAAAGAGTCTTTCTTGACAATTGATTTCAGGCAGTTGATGATAATTTGACTTGATGCAGGCTACAGTTTCAGACTCATAGTCATAAAGAAAAGGCTCCATTTCCTACATTTCCCCAGGGAAATTTTTTGGGTTAAATCTCCATTTTCTCATAAACCAAATCTGTTGTTTCACGCCATGGTGAATGCATTGTTTACAGTTAAGTTTGGTTCTGGGTGTTCACAGCCACCCAGTTGGCCTCTTCTCTGTGGGTGTTTCAGTGGGCAGGTTTGGCCTTTAACTTCTTGTAAGCAGTGGTCCCCTTTCCACGCTTGTCGCTCAATGACCTTTGCTCCCCAAATTCCATACTGCGTCTCATCCCTCAGGTAGTTCACATGAACTGGGGTGAAGTAGCTGTGGTCCTTGCGGGGGGAGGGCTACCCTTACCAACCAGAGGAGGCGTGGGCACTGCGCCATGTGTTACCTTCCTCAGAGTCTGAAGTCCAGGCTGGAGCGGGCTTGGGTGCTGGATCGATTGGTGGAGAGCAGTCATATATATATTTTTTTTAATCTTAAACTAATTGCTAATGAATTGACTCCCCATGTTTAGTACATTAAGCAAAAAAGATTATGAGTGCTTATCTTTACTCAAAATGGGGTGAAAGGCTCCGCTTCTTTAAATCTCACCCATTGGGTTTACATCTTCATGTGTCTTCCATCCTGTTTGAGTGAACAGTACATCCTCACACATTCTCTTAGTTTCAGGGGTTGAGAGTTGCCTGTACCCTGTTTCAACCACAGCATAAACCATCCAGTATCGTAAACTCATTAGTAACTTGTGACTGCTCAGTCACTCTGTCGCGTCCAGCTCTGTGACCCCATGGACTACAGTGCGCCAGGCTCCCCATCCGTGGAATTTTCCAGGCAAGAATACTGGAGTGGGTGGCCATTTCCTTCTCCAAACTTGTGGCTGAGTACGTGCATGTAATAATCTGCAAATAGATCCTCTGTGCCAATCAGAACACAAAGTTCTGCTGCATAACTCTTCTCCCAAAACACACACGCCCTAAATCTACCTATGTTGATACTACTACAATTAACTGTAAGTTCAGTACGTTTTTGTACACTCTTCCTAATACACAGCCTTCTCCTCCTCATCCTGAGTTGGGCAAAGCAGGTTTGAAAGCTGGCCCCACAGAGTGCCTGGGATGCAGCGTGGCTCCACGTGGGTGCTGCCCGGCACTGTTGTGAATGTTGGGTCAGACCCATGGTGGGGGGGGGGCGGTTTCCAGAGGCGATAATGACTTCCCAAGTCAGCGGTCCTGGAGGGACTCTGGAGCAAGTGTGTCTACCGTGTGAAACACTGCAGGCCAAGCAGTGCTGCCTGGTGCTTTGCACACTTAAAACACACTCCCGTTCCCCATTCTAAAGACAGAAGCGGACGCTTAGCAAGGTTGAATAAGCTCTCTCAGCACACACAGCTAGTTAGAACCAAGCTTCAATTTTACTCAGGAGCTCCCTCAGTCTTCGAGTCTGCCTAAAGTCACATTATTAAGGAGAAGACAGCATTTTTGACAGATAAAAGCCTCATTGTATTTTTAAGTGGCCGTCAGCATTATTGTCATAAAAGAGATGACCCCAAAGACCAATGGAACAGCTGTGGGATTCCCCCCAATTTCTTTAGCAACAGCAGAGCACACATGCTCACTCTGATGCTTTCTCCGCACACAAGTTCATCTGAACTGGCAGTAACCTGACATTCCCCTCACTGGCACTGTGGTCCTGAGATCACTCAGGGCTGGTGATGGAGCACCGTGGGTCTCTCACACAGGGTGTCCATCAGAGCACACCACAGACAGATAGACAGACAGACAAAGCAACAACGACAACACGAAGCAGAAAGCCAGTACTCAGCACCCGTGTAACTAAAGGATAAACGGGAAATAAAAAGCAATGTTAATTGACCACAATTACAGGCATCTGGTAGACAGTCACATCCCCATTTTTATATACAGCCACATTCAGTGAAGATACAGCCTTCCCTTAATTGAATGGAGTATAGCATTCATTCACACGTGTCAATACAAATAGCAGGGAAGACTTCTGAGGTCTCCCATAGACAGAACCCAAGCCTGCCTGATACAGGTCCATCTCTAGCATTAGGTAATCTGCATCTCCTCGTTTTGGGTATCTAATCTATACCTATTTGGCACCTGTGAATATTCACTGCCCTTTGAATTAGCCTTGTCCATTTCTGTATCAGCAGTGAGATAAAACATAAAAGTGAGTGATCGTTCAGCCTAATGAGTTTTGTAATTGTTAGACTTTCAAAGATCACATGGGCCACAGGGTTTGCCTTGTCTCTAGAAAATAAATATGACATGGGACAGAGCCGATTTCTTTTCAGGTGCTAAAAATAAGTCTTTGAGTTGCTCTGATCAACTGGAGATGAGGAAAAGGAAGTCATGGTGTGACCGTCGACTCCTGGGATCCCTTAGATGCGGGATGACCTCGCTGGCCACCGAATGCAGGCACATGACCAGGAGCACCTGTGGCAGGAGGTCATCCAGCTGCTGCTCGAGGACCTTTCGTGACAAGGCCCTCAAGTGTTTATATGTAAAGCCTCGACTTCAAAGAAGAAACAAGCTGAGGTTCAGCTTACAAGTAGATTTCATCCTTCTTAGGCTTGCAGCTGGATGAGTTTTGACCAGTGTGTGCACTCGTGTAACCATTGCCCAAGTCAGGTTACAGACCATTACCACCACCCGTGACGCCTCCTGGGGTCCCTTCATGGTATCTGTCTTCACCGCACACGCAGCTCTTGGCGGTGCGTGCAATATTGTCTCTTCCAGAGGTCACATAAATGAGGTGGTGCAGTGGGTAGCCTTGTTTCCGCTTAGCATAACGCTTTTGAGGTCAGTCCCATTGTTGCACTTGGCAGCCGTTCTCTTTTCCTCCTGAGCATGACTCCATTGTATGGACACAGCACAGTGTACTTCTCCATTCTCCCATTTACGGACATTTGGGTTGTTTCCAAACAACCCCGGTTGTGGGCGATCATGAACACAGCCACTCTAAGCATTTGGGCACAGATCTTTGTGTGAGCATGTGTTTTCATGTCCTTAGGAATGGAGTGTCGTGGTCACATGGTAAGAAACTGCCGAGCTGCTTCCCCTCGTGGCTGTGTCGTCTTGCGCTCACACCGGCAGTGTGACCCTTCAGGTTGCTCCGCATCCTCGCCAGCCCTTGGTGTTCTCAGTTTTTTTAATGGCAGCCCTTATGCTGAGTGTGTCGTGGTAGCTCATGTGGTTTTCATTGGCGTTTTCCTAGCGATTAATGATGCTGAGCATCTTTTCAAGTGTGTATCCACCTGTGAGTTGCTAATTGTTAGAAAATTCTCAAGATGGGTTAAAACATGCCGCCAGTGCACTGAAGGGCGTCCTTGGTGGCTCAGCAGTGAAGAACCCACCTGCAGGGTAGGAGCCACAGGCGATGCGGGCTTGACCCCTGAGTCAGAAAGGTCCCCAGGAGGAGGGCGTGGCAACCCACTCCAGGATTCTTGCCTGGAGAAGCCCATGGACAGAGGCGCCCGCAGGCTGCAATCCACGGGGACACAGAGTTGTACACGACTGAGTGACATAGCACGCATGCACACACTGAAGCTACACAGGGACGTGTGACTATCCCTCTTCTACATGGCGACCTCCCAGATACTTGGAGACTGTTCTCATGTCCTTTTTTCCACCCCCGTGAATGTAGATTTGCCAAGCCAGCCTGCTCACTTCCTCCCTCCCCTCCTTCCCCCATTCCCATGCTGTGGTTTCTGGACAGAGAACCTCTGCCTCCTACATGACCTCCGTGCAGACGAGTTCCAGTCTGTGGCCCTCCATTCAAACTCGGTTCCTGGCACTGAGTGTAGTGCTCTCCTTTGCAAACACCGGGTCTTCTTAAAGTGACCAAAGTGGGATTCCCTCTGTGAGCCGCAACATCCTATTATGATCAGACTTGATAAGCTGCCCCTCTGGCTTTACCTGAGCTGTTGGTTAAAATTATTAACTTGCCAAGGCAAATGCCCTGCATCTTGAACTAAGTCCAACATCTACCTAAGTACATATACTTGACAGAGATCAGTACAGAGAAATATTTGCAGGGGAGCCAGCCAATTTAATAATCAATGACAGTTTTTAAATTTTGCTGAACTGCTAGGTTTATTTTGGACATTAAAGAGGTGCTGAGAAGTTGTGAATTATTTTGGTTGCTTTCAATCTTCGGTGTCTTCTATATGCTTCTGTAAAAAGTTACTGAGAAATATGCAAATATAGAATGTCAGCATAAGATTTTGATCCCTGTGGCCAAAATACAAAATACTGTTGAAAACACCCTAGCTGATGAGAGCAGTTGGCCTTTCCTAACATCCCTGGAGCCTTTGCAGAAAATTTCCATTATTTATGGAACCGGCATTAGATCTGTGTTCAGGAGTATATACTGGCATCTTGGGGAAAATTAAGTCTTGCCATTTGAACAAGTGCACAGAATTGTTTACATGCAGCTTCGTTGGAGGGTGTTGTGTTCAGCTCTGTTTTGTTTTGTCTTGTTTTATTAATATGAGGGGACAGGACCTCCAGAACTAGATTCCCTGATAGTTCTGGCCTTGACTTCAAGAAGCCACTGGAATATTCCATATTGCTCAGAGCTCCTGTTACTCTGGGCTTTGTTCAGACTGGTTTGGTTTGCTTGGCTTGGCTGGTATTATTTCTCCTTTTGTGTTCTTCCACTGTTATGAACAACCCTCAGTAATCTTGATGAGGAAGTGGATCTGAATTTAAAATGGCCTTGTTCCTATCTCATACATGTGGCGCTTTCCTAAACTTTGACGATTGTTAGTGACAATGAGACCTTCATTAAGTCTAAGACAGACGGTGTGAAGTCAACACATTGTGTGCCTAGATGCAGTCGTGTCCAACTCTTGCGACCCCATAGACTGTAGCCTGCCAGGCTCCTCTGTCAATGGAATTCTCCAGGCAAAAATACTGGAGTCAGTTGCCATTTCCTTCTCCACATAATATATTAGTTGTGTATTAATTTTATTGTGAATAAATTATATAAATATGCCAGATATGACTAATACCATATGATATTTGACTATTAGGGAGCGGTGGGGAACTATCATTTATTGTCACATGTGGTGGTGTTTAAAATTTCTTACTTTCATCTGAAGATCACCATGTATCTAATGTTTTGCGCCAAGACTAGAGATTGTGAATCAGTGTCTTCTGGGTTCTTACCCTAGTTACTGCTACACTCAACACTCAGGCTGAATATACTGGTGTAAATCCCATTAGAGCAAAGACTTTCTTCTAGGATATTATTTTAGAGTAAAAGAATGCAGTATCAACAATGTGTGTCTGAGCGAGGGGTGACAGTTTTTTTCAGCTACACTAGGAAAACAGTCTGTGTGCATGTAGAACGCATAGCTATGATCATCTCAGCAGAAAGTTTTATATTAGGACTTCAAGTCTAACTGGGAATTAAACGTGACTCATTTTAATTAAAATGCATGTTAATAACTGAATCATTGAGTTTACATTATTATATAGGATTATTAACACTCAACCTAACTGAGCATTTAAATTCCTTTTTCTGGCTTAGGTTGGGGCATTGAGCAGAATCACTGGCAAGCCATTGGCCTCCTACACAGAGACCCTTTGCTTGAAAATAGTGGAAATGTTGCCCTGGAAATGTGGCTGAAGTTTCATGAAAATGAAACACGAAGCCTGCCAGGCCCATCTGTGCCAGCCTTATAAAACAAGAGCACCAATTTTATCATCGTCGTCCTTTGTTCTCTGAGGCTGCTTTATGAGCGCCAGAGTCAGGGGCCTCCATTGATCCGCTGCTTTTTTTGCTGCACACTGTTTGTTCTCGGCTATAATACTTGTCACCCCCGCACCCTCTTCTTTTTCAAAAATGGAAACTTGAATGTTGAAAATCTTGAGCCATTTTATCAGGTTTTGTGCTGACAGACCACAGGGCTTTGTTGCTGGATTGCAGATCAAATATGAGTTGGGGTGGGGTTGGATGAACATTTCTTCCTTTTAAGCAGAAGGAAGAAACCCACTGCTTTGTAAGTCTCAGAAGCCATCAATGTGTTATTTTATTACATTGATGTCCATTTTTCATTATCTTCATGAATGGGTATTTCCCATCTTAATGCACAGTACTTGTATATGATAAACCAGCCAGTTTTAACATGGCTTTTTAATATTTCTGAATTTCCATTCAAACAGTCAGAATTCTGATTTGAAATCACACTGGGCCAAATATGATAACTGTAAATCCATCTGAGCTGTAATGCTACCATCAGCCCATTAATTTCCACATCTAAATAACTCAGTGAACTACTGTCTTGTGGAGGTGGAGGTGCATCAGATACTTAAGAGAATGTTTATGATTCATAGCTTAACGGGAAAGGACTGACTATACTACGTCATTTTTTTAAAGGCAGCGATACGAGACCAATGATGTGGTGCCATTCTCTGTAGACTGGACTGTGGTGGAGGCCAGGTTATCAGCTGGCCCCAAGAGTACCAGCTTATCCTGGAATCACAGGGTTCTTTGGCATGGAGAAGCTGAGAGCATCTGACTTAGTGGGTTTTGAACCAGGTGCCGAGAGCCCTGGGCCTTCCCAGAAAGGTGGATGGAAGCAGAGCCCCTGCAGAGATCTCTGCCCACTCAGCTCGCACTGCCTCACTCCCCTCCACCTCGTATCTGGGCGTTCCCAGGGAGCGTTGCATCCTTCTGATACGTCTGTTGCATCCACTCATCCAGAGGTTAGAAGGTCAAGCCAGTGCACAGCACCCTGATGTCAGCACAGCGGAGGCCTCCCCACTCTCCTGCCCCCACCAGCCAGGACTCAACATCCGCCTTGGCCCAGCCCCTGGGCAGCCCTGCAGAGAACCCCGGGCACAGTTGGCCTCTCTTCCTCGGTGTTTTCATGGTGCTGAAGTTAAACCTAATTAGACGGTTTCTCTCTCTAGGTCCACATGTTCTTCCACATGTGAAGGTTTAAGCCAAAAAGTCTCTTATCAGGGTTTACTGTATTTCCTCCCAAATGCCCCTTGCCCTCTGACCTTCAGTATGTCCAAGGTAAGTTTGGGCCAGATAAGTTGTGTTCATGACCGTTTCTTTGTAGATTGAAAAGGAGTGAAGCCTTCTTTACTATATCCAAAATTCAAGCAAATTTTGAGCATATCAGAATATTTAGGATTCTGATTCTTCATGTGTGAAAGTGAAAGTCACTCAGTCGTGTCCAACTCTTTGTGACCCCATGGACTATACAGTCCATGGAATCCTCCAGGCCAGAATACTGGAGTGGGTAGCCATTCCCTTCTCCAGGGGATCTTCCTAACCCAGGGATTGAACCCAGGTCTCCCACATTGCAGGAGGATTCTTTACCAGCTGAGCCACAAGGGAAGCCCAAGAATACTGGAATGGGTAGCCTTTCCCTTCTCCAGGGGATCTTCCCAACCTAGGAATTTAACTGGGGTCTCCTTCATTGCAGGCAGATTCTTTACCAACTGAGCTATCAGGGAAGCCCCTTTTTATCATCCCGCGTTTTGAATTTATTTATTTATTTATTTATCTATATGTATAAATAAATTCAAAAAGCGGGATGATACAACCAAGAATTGAATGATAAAAGAGTGTTTCTAAGAGAGAACCTAAGCTCAGTGAGGTGAGCTGGCTAAGTTATAATTTGGGGGATTGCTTGTATGTTGTGTAGGGAAAGCTGGTGTACGTGGATGGTGTATGGTTATTAATTCACAAACAGGACAGGGTCAGATATAAGAGCAGAGGAAGCCAATAGTGTTTGTTCCGGACAATGGGAGTCACTGGGAAGAGGGAGGCCCAGACGGCAGAAGTTACTCAAAGCACCTGGAAGAAAAGAAGGTGAGGCTAAACTGTCCAGCACCCGGGCCTAGCACAGGAGGTCGCGGGGCGGCTCCTGAGGGGTTGGAGGTACCCTGGCCCCTGGGCTGGCACCAGTTAGCACAGCTTCTGAGGTGCCTTTAATGGAACCTTTCCTAGGAGGTGTTTTTTTCCTTCATTTTATGTCTGTGATTTATCCACCTGACTTCCTGGAATTTCTGTTAAGAATTCCAGATACTCAGTAATACTTTTCAGAGCTTAGTGACTACTAACGGGTGCCTTGGCGCTCTGTAGATGGAGGAAGACAGCAGCTGCTAGACCAGTAGGATAACACACAAGCGCAGTAATCAAATGGACGTACACAAACGCCGAGATGCATGGTGTCATTCTCCCGGTTCTGCCCTTTGGCAATTCAGCTCCGAGTTTCTTCCAGCCAGCAAATGAGGAATTAATTCAGTACTGTCATTCTGATTGTCTTGCGACTCCGAGAAAGAGTGGGACATCTCTGCTCAGGAAAATACTTGACGGCATTTAATAATAAATAGGGGTGAAGGAAAACATATGAATTTTCATATCCCTGTGAACGTCCTTCCAAGTTTTGAAGACCTCCCTTTTTTCCTTCCTATCGGTGAAGCCACTAAAACTAATTGTGTCGTGTTCTGATTAATGCCACATGTGAGGATTCATAGCTCAGTGCTCGTGTGCTCCAAGGAAGATGGCCAGGGTCGTGCCCTCGTGTTAGTCGTGGAACTAGAACGACACGTGTTGGGGTTTGTCTGCAGGGGGCGAGGTCTGCGCCCCGCCCTGTGCTCAGCTGGTTGCCAGCCCGTGACTCTCAGTTTGGGGGTCCGTTTCACGGTGTTCCTGGCGATCCGTTCCTGTTGGAGAGATGCTTCTGGTCTCGGTGGTGTTCCTGACATCCCACGTGGTTGCTCACCTCCTTCTTACTTGTTTTCTGAGACCCAGGGTCTTGACCACCTAGTCATCTCCTCTGACTCTGACTTTCCTGCGCTTACCAGGGTCCCCTTGGTCTCTCTGCCTAACTGCGATCTCCTTTCAGCCTAACACACTGCCTGGGGGAGGTCACCCCTCCTTATCATGGGCCCCACCTCCATGCTGGTAGCATTCAAGCACGCAGTTTCCAACCAAGCCCAACCCTTCTGTTGGCCCAAAGCACAATGCCAGAAAGAATCCCCGTGCTACTTCATGGTTCTCCCACAGGAATCCAGTTCTCAGCTTGACTTCTAAATTGAGAGCTGCTCTCATGAGCTGATGCGGTAATCCTTGACATTTTCTGCCGTTAAAAAAATCAACGGGGGTATTTTCATACATTTTTATAATTACGTTTAAAATGTTTGCTTTGTTTTGAAATGACAAGATAAGAGAGCCTGCTATTTGCAAGCACTTATTTGCAAATAACATATTTTGCTTGTGCACAGTCATTATTCTTGAAGAATTAAATTGATATGTTTTCTTTCCCTTTGGGATATGATATTGCATGTATATGGGTGTAATAGTTCCCCTTTTTAATTGGCTTTTAAAGTACCAGAGATATTTTTATGTGCTATGTAAGAATCTGGATCCAGATTCCAGATCATTCTGAAGGTCCACTTGAGGTGGATTTGCAGAATCCCCAGCACAGCACATTCTCCTTGACTTATATTTCAGTGATCAAGTCTCACACGCTGCTGGCACTCAGAGCTCCTGAGGTTTCAGCTGCTGGTGTTTCAGTGTTGTAATTTGTAAGTTTATTTTCATTCATTCCATCCATTTAAAAGCAAGGGTTCAAGCCTCCAAGTTTGGACTTTGATACTTTCAAATGAGTATTTAGCCTTGATTATCCCAGACATGTGGATACCCTGCGATTTTAACAGAGGAGTTTAACTTGGGTATTTAGGAAGATGTTCAAAATAAAGATGGTAGGATTCACTGGTTCAGGAGAAGATAGGTTGTCATTTTCCACGTTGACCAGCTGTCTCCCCACCCCTGACCCCACCTCTGTCCTGTCCTCACTGCAGAGAAGGCTGTGTGCTGGGCCGGCCTTGGAGCAGGACAGTACCCGTCGCCCCCCAAAATCAGTCTGGTGGACCCCGGGAAGGGCAGGTCTACGGCCCCTGCTCACTCGTACGTTAACAGCCTCGAGTCAGAGCCTGCTCTGCCTGTGCCCAAGCTGGGTGGTCGGGTCCTCACTGTGAACCTTCCCCGGTGCCGGCCGCCCACAGCCGGGCACTGTGTCCCCCTGTTCTTGGTCCCCAGACTCAGGGTGTCTGCGGTCCTCAGACCCATTCCTGGGAGCAGGTGGGCTCCACCCGGTACCCACTCAGTGGATGCTTGGGGCCCTCACACACAGGAAAGGTAGCAGCCGTGTACCCAGAACGGATGATTCATTGACCACGTGGAGAAGAAACTCACGTTGTTTTAAGTCTACACCAGCAGCTGCCGCTGCTCGGCTGTGAGCAGATGTTAGGCCTCCAAAAGCCTGGCTGATAATTAAAACACTAACAGTGCGCTTTGCCCAGCTGCAGGTTCTGCCTGCTGTAAACTCGATTCTGATGGTGCCTCTGTGCTGTGACTGAGGAGTGGTTTGCTCTTTACCTTCATACACAAGGGTCTGCAGTGGAGACAGTCGTCCGCTTCCTCTCATCTCCTCAGGAAAGACAGGAAGATGCTTTGAAACACAGGCAGTTGGAACATGCCTACAAAAATGAACGTGATCTTGTCATTGGGTTTGCCAGAAACACACAGGAGGCTAGTTTTATCTACCGTTGGCCTGTGAACTCAGCTGTGTTAGAGGAGGTCCACCAGCGCCATTGATTGGGCTTCTTATTTGCGTGATTTTACCTTTTAAGTGTGTGTAACAGTTACAGCTTCTGAAAAGGAGGCCTTGTCTCCTAATAGTGCATTATCTCTACAGGGAGTTTTATAAGACAGGCAGAGGACGTTCAGGAAAAGGGCGTCGGGCTTCCTAATTTTCTGAGGGCGTAACTCCAGAAAGAATGTCAGCACTCATCTGAGTTGATGTCTTTAAGTCAAATGGAAGTGGCCTTGCAGTAAGCAGACAGGGCTGCTGTTCCTCTGGAGTCTTCTAAGGCCTTCAGAAATGCTGCCGGCCTAAAATCCCCCCGCTTGTTCAAGGCCCCAGGCTTCCGAGTGCAAGGGTGTGGCATGTGGCTTACCTTTCATCAGCGGACCACGAACACACACGGATGAGGTCAGAGGCTTGGGGTGGAGGTCTGGACGCCAGGGCTCCTGGGGAATCACACGCATATCCCAGGTGGGCTCCCTGCAGCGGCCAGGCCCAACCCGACCCCCAGAACGCATGTGGGATGCCAAGGGCACGACCCTGGGCAGCCCCCTCCCTCCCAGCTTCTTCAAGACGTTTGAGCGCTTTCTGCTAGGAAACCCAATGGGCGTTAGGAATGCTCTTGGCGGGTAAAGGCTGAGATCAGAGCACTTCACCATCTGACTTTAGTCCCATTTCATCCCCCTTGTGAATCATGATGACACGCTTCTGCCCCATGGGCCAGATCTCCAAAGTTCTGGGGTCCCGTCCTGAGGGATCTGCACCCCTGCGGCCTCGGCAGCAGGGAAACAGTTACCACGCCTGCCCGCCTCTCCAGCCCCAAAGCCTGTCAGGATGACCTTAAAGGACCCGTCTTCCTGAGAGAGGTTTGCCTGCATGACCCCCATTAGATCTCCATGCAGCAAGTGATCGTCTGTACCTAAGGGTCTGATGCAGTACAGCATCTCTTAGGGTCTGTGACTTTAAAGGTAAAATACTGTCTTTATCCTTTGTTACTCCTCAGTGCCCATGGAAATACTGAGGCCCATGGAGACACAAAGTTAGAAACCCATCAGATCCTGTATTACCAACTGGAGATAAAATTTATTCATGGTTTTTCCTGAGCATCTTAGAATATCTTTCAGGGGTCTTACATGTGATTGTCTTTGACCACCGCTAGTCCTGAGTGTAGTACTAGTGATAACTGGGGGGGAAAGGACTAAGGCTTTTGTTTCGTAAATCTGGGCCCTGCCTGATTATACATACTCCCTTCAGTTAAACAGGTAGCTTATAAAATTGTCTTTGAACTTAGGTGAAAGAGTCTCTCAGAAAAGATGTGGACTACAGTTAATTTTTTACAGAATAATAACTTTCCTCATCTCTTCTTATAAAACGATGGCCGTCATGAAATTGAGGACAGAGCAGTGACCTTTACTGTAACTCTGTGACATAGACCTTTGTTTTTATTTGTGGCATAAAGCAGGGACTTACCAGGGTGCCTCTTACTTATTGAGTTGTGGTGTGTTTAACACATTCTTAGGCCAGGGCAAACTGGTTTCAGAATGACTAGCACAAGCCTGAGCTTTGAAATACATCCCACCAGGATGGCTGTCACACTAACAAGCATGCCAACATCCGAAGATAATTTCAATTTTGTGTCTCCAGTAACCTCAGTATTTCTAATTGTATGTGAATGTTATTAACATTAACCAAAATGCATTTCTCACCCTTGAAAATAATGAGACGTAAGGTACCGACCGCCCTTGGTTCTCTCTCCGAAAAAGACGGTGAAATCGTCATATTGTCATTTTGGTACACAGCCCACTGCGATCATGGCCACACTGTTCCGGCGGGACTGGGTCAGGGTTTCCTGCAGGGAGGCAAGCCTGTGGAGCACAGCTCCCTGACTAGCCTCAGACTTCTTCAAGCCGGGCTGCAGGGGGCGCCGCTGGGGCCTTCCTGCAGGCTCACTGGCGTATCAGTAACTATTATTGTCCAGAAAATGACTCCATTACAGAGCAGTTACTGATATCGATGTGATTGGCTATACGATTGGTGAATGCCATTATACGAATAATTTATTCCCTGCTTTGAGATTTCTAAAAGGTTATATTTCATTGAGTTTTAATTTGTCATTCTCAGCTTTCACTTGAGAAACTTACAAGCTTTTGTGACATTAAAATATGGCTCTAATTTATTAGCATAATCTGTTAATATTGTTTCATTTTAATAGACATTAAGTATGATTTCTTAACATTCTTGTTAAAATCACATCTTAAAACTGAAGTTGAGGAAAACCGTACGTGGCTTAAGAATCACAGTGTCATATGTGCCTCAGATTTTTATATAAAAGGCATTACGTTCTTAATCGCATCATATTCGAGGTGCTTTGATTGTGACAGTGAGGCAACCTAGCATTTTCAAGCTTAGTACCCTCCCAAAATATAAAATGGTAAAACACACACAGTGTCTGAGACATAACCTAGCAGTGTATAAACATGTAATGCTGTTGCAGGAGCAGCTTAGAAATTTAAAATAAATGCTGGCTGGCGGCGGCACAGTGGCTCACGTCGGATATTAGCACAGGCTTCCCTGATGCAGCCGACATTTCAGCCGCACAAGTCTTTTTAATGCCATCTTTATCTGCTACACGATGCATGAAATCTACTTTCGGTTTTAGAACTGCTGGTGACCTCTGACCCCTTTAGTGGAGACACAATGTGACCTTTCTATTGTCATCAGCTTTCATTCTCCTGAAAATTCCATGAATTTTTATTACAAGTTTTTTTTTAAGCCAAGCTGAGTCTTCAACAAATTACTCGACGCAGATGAGATGAAGTTGTTGGAGTGGGTGAGACAAGTTTTACAGCCCGCGCGTGAGCCGTGAGGAGCCCAGCCTCTGTCCTGCGATGTCATACGCCAGTAACTGCTGAGCCTACTATTGGATAAATACATCATTTTATGGAACATTGATTGTTCTATAAACCCAATGGAGTATTATGCTCTATGATCAAACCATTTAGATTGTGTGTCGAGCACAGAAAATGCCATATTCAGGATGGTACTAAAAGTGCCATTTGTGTATTTTATGGGCGTCATTACAGGGGAACTTCTCTCTGTAGGCCCTGTTTACGGCAAAATTTTTTAGTCTGTAATGACATTTTTCATTCACAACGTATGCCTTCAAGAGAGGGGGCCTTGTTTTATTTGTTTCATTCGAGTTTACTGCACAAATTCTGTACATTTTAATTAAATGTAAGCTTAACAAAAGCATAAGGTATTTATTCTATGAGAAAAAATGATGACAGTAATGAAAGACTAACACGCACGCAGAAAGGAAGCAGCCAGGTACTAAACCCTAGCTGCAGCTTCGGCCGACGGCAGAGCAGAGACGCATGCACGGTTGTGGGGAGCGGGGGGGAGTCTCCAGGTGACCCCCCCACCCCGCTCCTTCTCGTGGTCCCAGCGCCGGAGAGGTTCTCTTCCAAGGGGACAAGGCAGGAGGCAGTGCACTCCACAGTGATCTTCTGCAGAAGGGGGCTCTCGTATTGAAGAGCATTTCCCTGAAGACAAAGCCTCAGCGCCCCCCCAACACACACACCCCCCCAAAAAAAATTCTTTCTATTACAACTGAGTTGTAAACTTTCAATGTGTTTGGCTATGAGAAGGCAGTAAAGTAGCTCTGTCCTTATGAAAGGAGATAGGCAGTGAGTTGGGAATCTCATAAACGGGCCCATCTCACCTGCATTTGCATCTTCTACACAAATCTTCTCACTGTCCTATTGGAAACAGATCCAGAAAGGGCTGGTTTAGACCCTGTTGGTTGTTAAAGATGTGTGTGCAGTTTTGAAGCAGTAACAGTGACTAAGCAGTTGTGGATAAAATTGGCACAAACTTGCTGTGTTCCAGATACTGTGTCCATTGGCCATTTGCATTGGTGAGCTTTACAGTTCATATTTACTTGAAAGATCTCAAAAATTGAAGTTGATGTGCCCAGTAAATTCTTGGTCATAGCCGGGTTAGAATGTAAAGTTACAGTAGAGACTCACATTAGTTTAAATGACTCTTGAACGTCTACACATCTCAACATTAATTCATTATGGACGAAATGGAAGAGTCTTCAGTGGGTGAATCTTTTCCAATCTGATTGAGGCTGTTACATTTTATAGGCGCTATTTTTCAAAGCAGTACTGACAGCACTCGAAGTTATTAAATTGCTGAATCAAAGCTGGACCTGCGGCCGCATTTATGAACTGTGATGGAGTCGCCGGCTTGCGCGGAGTCGAGGTGAAGGTGCTGGCGTTGATGAGCTTCGTCACACCCATGGTGACAGCAGTATTTACCCACGTAGTTTACTTTAATGGTCTGGAAGTGGCTTAACCCACCTCCGGATTCAAATAAATTCAGTAAGCAGTTCTGAGTCGCATCATTATCAGTGCTGCCCAGGATTCAGCTGATAATTCTGTAACTTCAGTCCCGCTGCAGACTAAAGAAGGAGTCGCCTGGACTCAGCATGTAGCATCTCCCTCAGGGAGCGTCGAGGACGGGGTGCTCATGTCTTCCAGCTAAGCAGCTCCTCCTTGGTTAACGTCAGGGCAGTTGTGTTATTCAGTCACCGAGTCGTGTCCGAATCTTTGTGACCCCATGGACTGTAGCCCGCCAGGCTCCTCTGTCCATGGGATTTCCCAGGCAAGAATACTGGAGTGGGTAGCCATTCCTTTCCCCAAGGCATCTTCTCAACCCAGCGTTGAACCCGGGTCTCCGACACTGCAGGCAGGTTCTTTACCACTGAGCCCCCAGGGCAGTAGGCCCGCTTCTCAATCAGTTAGGGATGGGGGCCTGTGACTGGAAGGCTGCTTGCTTTATGTTTTGTATCCATATTTCTCCCCCCCCCCCAGTTATCAACAAAATGACCTTGGAATTAAAGAATGGGCAGGAGCCAATTGGGTCAGGTGCCGAGTGTGATGAAGACATGTGGAATGTTCCATTCGAAGTAGAAAAGTACAGGGGAGGAGAGGGGTCAAAGGGCAGCACAGAGAAGATCCGGGGTCCTCAGTTCAGTCCAGTCACTCAGTCATGTGACTGCAGCTCACCAGCCTCCCTGTTCATCACCAACTCCTGGAATCTACTCAAACTCATGTCCATCGAGTCTGTGATGCCATCCAGCCTTCTCATCCTCTGTCATCCCCTTCTCCTCCTGCCTTCAATCTTACCCAGCATTGGGGTCTTTTCCAATGAGTCAGTTCTTCACATCAGGTGGCCAAAATATTGGAGCTTCAGCATCAGTCCTTCCGATGAATAGGACTGATTTCCTTTATGATTGACTGGTTGGATCTCCTTGCAGTGCAAGGGACTCTTGAGAGTCTTCTCCAACACCACAGTTCAAAAGCATCAATTCTTCAATGCTCAGCTTTCTTTATGGTCCAACTCTCACATCCATACATGACTACTGGAAAAACCATAGCTTTGACTTGATGAACCTTTGCCAGCAAAGTAATGACTTTGCTTTTTAATATGCTGTCTAGGTTGGTCATAGCTGTTCTTCCAAGGAGCAAGTGTCTTTTAATTTCATGGTTGCAGTCACCATCTGCAGTGATTTTGGAGCCCAAGAATAAAAAGTCTGTCACTGTTTCCATTGTTAACCCATCTATTCGCCATAAAGTGATGGGACTGGATGCCATGGTCTTTGTTTTTTGAATGTTGAGTTTTAAGCCAGTTTTTCACTCTCCTCTTTCATCAACAGATTCTTTAGTTCTTTTTCACTTTCTGCTATAAGGGTGGTATCATCTGCATATCTGACGTTATTGATTTCTCCCAGCAATCTTGATTCCAGCTTGTGCTTCATCCAGCCCAGCATTTCGCATGATGTACTCTGCATATAAGTTAAATAAGCAGGGGGGTCCTAGCTGGGAGAAAACTGGGCAGAGATGGCGACCCCCACCAGCTGAGACTCAGGCCTGCGTGGAGGCACAGGACCTGTGGAGCTCCCCACCCATCGGGCAGGCCTTCTGCTCCTGCACTGAGCCCAGTTCTGCCCTCTTTGAGGAGCGAGTTTAGGAGGATTGATGTTCAGAACATGCCCATGTGATGAGGTTAAAGCACAGGGCACGGGAGCCCCCTCTGATCCTAACCCCGGCCATGGGAAGGCTCCCTCTGGCTTCAGGAGTTAGGGGGATGCAGTGGCCTGACTTCTTGAAAATCCTGACCAGTGACCCTTCCCAGCAGCACACTGAATGCTGAGAGTTTGCGTTTTTAAAACTTTACACGTGGTTCCCAGTCTGGGGCCATGGCCCACACACAGTCTGCATACGAGCCCAGGTGTCCTCGTGGTGAACATAATTAAACATCTTCTGTGAATCCAGCCTGACTTGCTGTCCCTGCTGAAAGGCAGGCCTTGCCCGGGTCTTTGCTTAAAGTGGACTCTGTACTGAAAGAAACGCTTTCTCACAGAATGGCACCAATGCAGTAAGCAAAATAGTTGTCCTATTTTTAAGGAATGTTAGCAACAATAATCAACAATTCTTAATCCTTTTTTCTCCTTTGGTAAGAATAAAGTGTGCTTCTTTAAAAAAGGACCTACATGAGGGAGAGTGAAGTGAAATATTTTAAATGTGGTTGCCATTGAGATAAGGAAATACTTGAGATCGTTCAGAACTCATTCTCTCACTTAGGAGGCTTCCCAGGAGGTGCTAGTGGTAAAGAACCTGCCTGCTAGTTCAGGAGACGTGAGAGTCTTGGGTTCCACCCATGGGTTGGGAAGATCCCCTGGAGGAGGAAATAGCAGCCCACTCCGCATGCTTGCCTGGAGAATCCCATGGACAGAGGAGCCTGGGGGGCTGTGGAGTCACAGAGACCAAAGCAGCTTAGCACCACTCACTTAGGAGGGTGGGAGGCGGCGATAAGAAACTAGTAGAGAACTAGGGGCTTAAAGGAGAAAACAGGAGCTCAGTTTAAGTGACTGTAGGTTTTGCTCAGCTTTCCCTGTAGAGTTAACAAAGAAGCCTCGCCTCTGTCGCAGGTGGCCTGAGGGGACCAGTGTCCACGCGCCTGACAATATCCTCCGCCTCGCTTCTGGGGCCAGAGCCCCCTTTCTGTAACAGGAGGGAGGCCTGAAAGGTGGGCTTGACGCTCTCAGCCCAGCGGCAGCTCAGGGCTGCCCTGCCTTCCCTGGGCGGGCAGCGGGCGTCCACCCTGCAGGGACAGGAGCCTTCCGCAGGGACGGCCAGGTGCGCCAAGGCCGGTGCCCACAGGCGCCCTCTCCCGGGCCCGCCCGCCCTGCGCTGTCGGGCTCGTGCCTGGTCCCTCGGGCTTATCTCCTCGTGACACGATCGCAGGGTGCTCACCATGGGGAAGGCAGGGCCAGTGTTTACGGTAATAAACGCTGGGCCCCCGGCACAGTTCTCAAACAGATGCACTCACTTAACTTTCCTGATTAAAAACGCTCAACAGGTGTCTTCTCCATGCAGACTGTGGCCCACGTGCCTTAGTGCCTCCTGCAGAGGGGCCCTGACAGCCTGGTCCCGGCCCAGCCTGTGATCCCAGGAGCCGGCCCGGCCACCCCCAGACCCCAGGTCTGCTGCCCTGGGTGCTCTGTCTCCAGGCTCTTACCGCTCAGACCCGGGGGCGAGCTTGGATGTTCCTATCCCTTCGGGCAGGCTGTGCGGCTGTCTCTCTGCTCCTCTTGCTGAGTGTCCTTCCCCAGAGCCTGGGCATGGTGGTCCTCTCTATGATTTGAAGGGCGGCTGCGTGCCAGGCGCTTGGCCAGACGTCACAGCGACACGGTGGGACCCGCTCCGGCTGCCCTGGGGGCTGTGCACTCAGTCTCCGGCCTGTGTGCCGCCCCCGAGCGCCAGACGGCGGAGACCCTGCATCTGTGCTGGGTGCCCGGCCGCCGTGGACCACTCCGGCAGGCCGGCCACCCTGCTCCCGGGCTCAGCACCTGACACGCAGCAGGGGCTCACACGCCCGGGGCCTTAAACTCTCACAGCTGGGGTTTACCGAGGGCAAGTTTATAAATTCAGTATGCAAAGCTTTCATTCTTCTCGTCGAACAAACAGACACACTAAGCTAATGTTGGGACATGGAAAAAAGATTCTCCTTTGAGTTGAAAGGAAAATGCCCTTAACACCAGCTACTGGACATCTTATTAGAAATGAGCATGACGGAGGAGATTCCTCGTACTCTTTTCACAGGAATTGGAAAGAGACCATGGCTGCTGAGATTGTATCTGGACAGTCAGCCAGGGATGTGGGCGTCTCCCCCGACAACACAGCCCTGCTCTGTGTTGCTGGGAGCTGGGAGCACCCATGGAGGCCCTGAGTACCCCCCAGGCCCCGCCCCCCAACGCAGGCAGCTGGGGGATCTGAGTCGTGGGTCATGGGGATGCTTCTGTTGAGGTTTTCCAGCTTCTTCAGAACTGTCTTACTTCTAATCCTAAAAGTCACTTTTCTAGGCTCTAACTGGTCCCTGTCTCCCCCTAGGCATCGTGTCCAAGTCCTATGAATGCCGCCTGAAGGGCCAGGGAGCCACCTTCGTGGAGACGGACAGCCCGTTCACGGCGGCTGCACTGGCGGAGGAGTCTCCGGTCAAGGACAGGCCGCTGCGTAGCAGCAGGAGGTCGGCGGCACCGCCTGAGCCGGTCCAGCAGGTCATCATCATCCAGGGCTATGAGGGCGAGTTCGCCCTAGATGCCTCCGTGGAGGAGACGGCCGCGGCCACGCTGCAGACGCTGGCCCTGGCCGGCCAGGTGGCCCGCGTGGTACACATCACCGAGGACGGCCAGGTCATCGCCGCCGGGCAGAGCGGGGCGCACGGGGGCGGCGGGGCTCCCGGCCCAGGCCTGCCGGAGCCGCTGGCCGACGGAGCCACGCAGGTGGTGGTCGTGGGCGGCTCAATGGAAGGGCACGGCGTGGACGAGCCCCTCAGCCCCGGCGGGGCCGTCATTCAGCAGGTGACCAAGCAGGAGATTCTAGACCTAGCCGAGGCTGGGGTCCCCCCGCCCGACGCGGCCTCGGCCTTGGACGCCCTGCTGTGCGCAGTCACCGAGCTGGGAGGGGCGGAGGGCCCGGCGGCGGCCGAGGAGAAGGGCAGGGCTGGGCCCAGGGACATGCTGGTGCAGCTGCCGGAGCAGGAGGCAGCCATGCCCGCGGCCCCAGAGATCCATGTGTTCCATGACGGGCCGGACAGTGCGGCCGCCGCGGAGCCGGTGGAGGTGCTGACCCAGCTGGTGCGGCCGGCTGCTGTGATCGCGTCACAGGAGCGCACGCAGGTGGCCTTCAAGAAGGTGGTGCAGGGCATGCTGCAGTTCGCTGTGTGCGACTCGGCGGCAGCCGGCCAGCTGATGAAGGACGGCGTCACGCAGGTCATCGTCAACGAAGAGGGCACGGTGCACATGCTGGCCCGCGAGGGCTCCCAGATCATCATGCAGGAGGCCGAGGCACGCGGGCCGCACGTGGACTTGGCCGAGGCGGACGGCGAGATCTCGCAGATCATCGTCACCGAGGAGCTGGTGCAGGCCATGGTCCAGGAGTCCAGCGGCGGCTTCCCCGAGGGGGCCACACACTACATCGTGACTGAGCTGCCGCCCGGCGTGCAGGACGAGCCGGCCGTGTACTCGCACACCGTCATTGAGGCGGCCGGCTCCCAGGAGCTCCTGCAGGCTGGGGCCGTGGTCCCCGGTGGAGCCGAACAGCTGACGAGCATGGTCATCTACACCCAGGAGGGCTCCCCGGCAGCCGCTGTCATCCAGAGCCAAAGAGACAGCAGCGAAGTCCACGAAGCCTGAGGCCGGAGCCCAGCCGCCGGCGCCAGGCTGAGAGACCAGCACGCAAGGCCGTGTGCCCTGCACCTGCCAGCGAAGCGCGCGTCTGAGGGGCCGGGGATGGCCCTGCGCCGACTGCGTGCTCGGGGCACCGGGGACGCGCACGTAGGAGCGTGGCCGGCAGCGGGGCGGGGCCGCCCGAGGCAAGTCTGGTTACCGTTTGGTTCCTCTGTTGATGCTCCTCCCCCTGTTCTACCCATTGTGCAGAGAAGTTAAGTTGGTTTCTGTTTTGTTCCCACAAATGTTTTCCCATTTCAGTTGTGAAGGGACTGTGCCCTAGCCATGGAAGAGTGGCTCCAGACACGGCTGCCCTTGCAGTCCAGCATGTCCCCATTGTAACAATTTATTACATGTTTGATTAAAAATTGCAGCTACGTTCGTTACCACGTGGAAGCAGCCTGCTCCTGTTCATTTTCCTGGAAATGTTAGGATCACAGCGTCCCCAGACCAAAGGCAGCCTGTTCATTTTGTGTACCCCCTTCCTCTTCCAGACGTTGTACGTGTGGTCCTTGCCCGGGTTGCTTCAGCTTAAAAGATTCCTCCTTAAGCCTATGGTTAAGAAAAGCCTTGACGTTTATTAAAATAAACCTTAGTTAAGAAAACCCAATGCTTCTAATTTTGACTGTTTCATACAATAAAGTCTATATGAAATGTGCATTCTGAAAAATACTGTTTGTATCAGTATTTTGCTTTTATAACATGTTTCTTAATGTTGATATCATTTTCACAGGAGTTATCAGTGATTTATGTCCGTGTGAAAGAGCTGACATCAAACATCAGTGATAGAGAGCCATGGCCTGGGCCCCGCAGGACTGTGTGTGCCTCGCTGTGGGGTCCCTTCCACTGGGGGGGGCAAGTTCATAGCCAGGTGACCCGCTTCTTAATTGCTTCTCTTCCAAAATTGTAAAATCCTCCCCTCCCTCAAACGCAAAGGTTGTTTTTGTTCTGTTTCTTTTTTCTTTGAAATAAATGGATAGCACTAAAAGAGAAGGATGACATTTTCTTTCCAGCAGCCAACTGACGGGCAGCCATAGAACACGCAGAGTACTTGTCCCCCGCTGGCCAGCGCCCACTCCCCTCTCCACCCTGCTGAGCGCGCTGGGTTCCACTGGCCGTCTCTGCACCCCGGTGCCCTGTGCTCCACATTGGGCCCATGACCCAGGCAGATTCTGGTGACAGTAACATAGTCTATCATGGTTAGCATCTTAAAATTGTCAAGAGCAGAAGGGAGAAAAGGAAGAGAAAATGGTGCTGTTGTGGTTTCAATCACAGTCCTGTTTACACACCCCCTGAGAGGTCAGCTTGGAAGACACAGACCTTCTGTGTCTCCCCTGACCTGGTCCTCAGAGCCCCAGGTGCCGCCCATCTGAGGGCACCTCCCTCCAAAAAAAAAATTTAAAAAGGAAAATCTCAGGCTTGACACTGCAATTCATAATTAGCTGGGTATGACTTGCCCCCGATTCTTAAAAATGGCAGGGCAGTTCCGCTCCTCCTCAACACTGTCTTCAGCAAACAGTGACAGCAGCAACTTCCGTGTGTTTTGTCGAGAGGAAGATGACCTTTACAAAGTGATGCCCCTCGCCAAGCTTCTCATACATGTTTTTTTAAAAAAAAAGTGGAGGTGGGGGATGATTTTCAGTGGGAAAATATCTTCTTGATCATTCCTCCCGTTAGCTGCAGCCCGCGGCCTTCGGCTTGGATGCTAATTCCTAACCGCGCTTAGTCCTGTATGGCTAACCTTTCTGCCGCAGTCCTGGGTGTTGACACTGACATGCTGCAGTTTACCGTTTGTGATTTATTTAGGATAAATATGTCTCAGGTGGCATTTAATCCTTCATAAAACCAGTGTAGCCTGCAGTGTCAAACCAGCAATCGTGTTGTATGCACAATGAAAAGAGCAGGCCTTTGCATAAAAAAAAAAAAAAACCTGTCCAGAAGGTGTTTCAAGGCTCAGAAGGATTGCAGAGGATTCACTAGGCTCCTGTGTCCTGTAATTACCTGTAGAGCTGGGTTAATGTGGTCTCTCTCTTCTCTCTCATTACACAACTGCTGGAATGTGAGGGTGTTGAAGAAACACATACACAAGCGCAGGCCTCGGAATAACGAGGCGTGGCTGATCGTGGTGCGGGAACGTTCCCCGAAGCACGATCTTCCAGGATGTGCACACGGGGAGCCTGAGCCTTCCTGGAGGTTGGGCTGGAGAAGACAATAGAACTCCAAAAAAGTGAAAAGCAGAGCAACAGAAATGTTTACTTGGAGACCGTGACCCAGAAGGAACAGCTTCTTATCAAACCTCGGCCAGGCCCTTTGGTGGGGAGGCCAGGACTGCTCTGCCCAAGGCAGCATACAGAAGTGGCTGAGGTTTCCGGCTTCCAGGACGGAGGGTGGGCAAGGCTTTGTGTTTTAAATGAGGTGTGTGGCTCTGCCCGGCATCCCTCGGGGCTGCCTCGGGCCTGGCGCAGAGGGACGGAGGATCCTCCAAAAGGAGCTCCCCCCACTCCCGCCGGCAGGGAACCCACGAGCAGACAGACCCACATCTCCTGAGAGATACAGAGAGCATTCATTTGCTTCTTGGCTTTGAGAACCAAGTGACTGTAAGATTTGTGTCAGTGGAGCTCTGAAAATTCCATTCATCTATCAGCTCAATCCAGACACGTGAGCCCAGAGCGCTAGAAGACACCCGGGAGGAGCCTCAGTGAATCTTTGCTCAGCCACCTGGTCCTAAGAGGCCACTGTGCAGGCCGCCCAGAGGTCCAGGCCTGGCCCTGGTCACGGCCATCAACGGCTCAGCCCCAGCACCGCTCTGCACAGTGGGCCAGGCCGCCTGTGGGAAGCTCCCTAACAGCGGGGAGCATTTGCATCTCTCGGGCACAGCACAGCTTTTGTGATCCTGAACATAAAACAATGGCGTCAGGAAAGAATTGAAGAGCCAGCTTCAAATCCTAACCCAGAGTAGGTTCTGGGAGGAGAAGGAGGAAAGGAGAAAGGCCCTTCATGGAGTAAACCATAGAAAGAGTGGGGAGTCTTCCCTCCTCTTACTGTTGAATGTTAGCCCATCGTGGAAGAAAGCGCCCCTCACACTTAAGCAGCCTCCCCCTGCTCCATCTTCCTAAAGGATACAATCCCTTTTCTGCTTCTCTAGGGTGATATCATTTTACATGAAGGAAAAAGTTCGCTCAGATGGCAGTTATACGTTTCGGAAGCACCTTCTAATCAGGGATTGGTGATTCATTATTAGCTTCAGCGGGCGATCCATCTGACATGTAAGGGGAAAAAATTAGCAGCTGTCACTGCCTGATGAGTTAATTTCCTGATATGCCTGACACTGAAAAGCCATTTGGAGACACGGCAGCGGCTGACGGGAAACCTGGCGCCGCTCATAACTGGAGATGAAGCAGGGCCGGGCGGGGGCGGCAGGGGCGTGCGGGCGCGGTCGGTGTGGCCCGACACAGGCGCCCCCTGTGTGTCCCGCGCCCTGGTCCGCTGCCCCGTGCGCCCAGGAGCCCGCAGCAGGGACCGGCGCCTGGCCTTCTCGAGAGGCGAGTGCGTCATGTTCTCCTGATGGTCCCCTTGGGCACTTCCATAATCAGAGCTCAGGCGTTCGATCGTGGGATAACGGTTTGTCACCGCGAAAAGTTGCCCCGTGAAATAACTATCGTGGAGACTCAGGAGGAGGGAGTGAAAGCAGAGGAAGTGGGCGGCAGGGGGCTCGCGGGCCCTGAAGGCAGAGCCAGGCCTCCCTCCAGCCCTGTCCCACGAGGGTGCGCCCCCAGGGGCCCCACTGCCAGCCTACAGGTTGGGAGAAAGCCGGAACGTTTTCTAATACCTGATGTGTTAGTCGCTCAGTCGTGTCTGACTCTTTGCGACCCCGTGGACTGTAGCTCACCAGGCTCCTCTGTCCATGGGATTCTCAGGCAAGAATACTGGAGTGAATTGCCATTCCCTTCTGCAGAGGATCTTCCAAACCCAGGGAATGAACCCATTGAGTCAAAAAACAAAGGCCTCTCGATCTTAGCCAAAAGGCCGAGAAGATGGAAACTAGGAACGGAGAACTCAGTGTAAGAGCAACTTGTGTCTCCGGGAGGGATGCACACGGTCTGGGTGGGAGAAGGCACTGCCTGGAGGTTTTGCGTGGAGGCGTCCGTGCTGTTGACACTGAGCCCTCCCGGGCGCCAGCAGATGGGAGACTGTACCACGTTATGAAAATAAGGGTGAGTCACTCATCACGGTTGCTTCCTGGATTCAGGTCTGCAAAGTCAGTGAAGCAGAGGCCCTTTGAGGAATCCTCATCTGGAGAAACAAGCATGAGAATCTCGTCACTCCAGCTCAGCCCGGGATTCTGGTCTCGTCTCTCAGTTGAATGCAGGGCGTGTAGGACACTGTGAACCCAGCCGGGAGTAGACAGAACTGCCTGGGCCATCACATGGCCACAGAGGCCTGCTGGGAGAAGGAAATAAATCCACGATAAGTCTCTCAGTCAGAGAATCACTCACTTGCTCCATGGCTCTGCATTTTCAATACCTTTTAATAAATTCTTTTAAAATGACCTAATTTCAGCGTGACTTTCAGCATCAAGAGAAGACCATTTATCAGCAGGATAAACAGGAGCGCATGGACCAGTCCACGTTGGCAGCATTTCCAGCTGCTCCAGAATGGCTCGTGTTACTCTTCAAACGACTTTTTAAGAAGGAGAAGAGCAACACAGAGTAAAGGTTTGCGTTTTCATTTCCACACTGGGTTTGTGTTCAGAGACCTGGAACTTCATTCAGGCTTGTCTGGGACAGCCGGCTGCTCCCGCTCAGGACGCAGGCAGGGCAGGGTGGCTGGGAGGTGGCTGGGAGCGAGGTCCCTTTACTGGGACAGCCTTTGGGGGGCCCCGCCAACCCCCAAAGCCTCACAGGTCCTCAGAGCCATCCTGACCTGTCTGAAAACGTGGCCAGAGCCGGAAAGGAAACGCGACCGCCGAGCTGGGTGCACGGTCGGCCTCTGCCCCGCGCCGGTGCACGCAGGTGAGGGTGTTCTACCGTCAGAGCTGCCAGAGGGGCTGCTTAGAGAACATGATGTCGTGGCTTATCACCTCCCTCCTAACCCGGGGGAGTCACAGCCGCCCCGCAAGTCGCAGCCTCGCCGAGAGGGAGGCGCTGCGAGACGGTGCTGGGCTCTGGCTGCGACAGTAGTGATTTAACTGGGGCGCGGGGCACCCCCACCCTGCCGCCGGGACGTGGCCTCTGGGCGCGTGGGAAGGGAGGGCCCAGTGTGAGCTGTGCTGGCCCGCCCAGCCCCTGCCCTCTGCTCTCCCCAGAGCCCAGGGGCTCATCCTCTGTCTCTGTGTCCCCAGCAGAGCATCAGTTCAAGGGCACAGACACCTTTGCCCTCGGCCGTGAGCATGGCTTGGGACGCCCTGGGCCCTCAGCTGGCCATTGTGAGTGAGTGAGCGGGCAAACACACGGGTCTTTTATTCTGCATCAATTTCCTTATTATTTCCATTCCTTTCCATATTTTTTAGTCATAATTTTCTCCTATAACAAAAATCTTCAACACAAGTTGAGCAGTAGATGCAGCTTGGACACGCTTCTTATTGTGTGTCAAGTGGGTCAACATGCACGTCCCATCTTATTTCCCCCTTTTGGTGGGATTTCTTCATAAGGAGGGTCCTGAGGCCCAATGTCACCAGACACCGAGCCAGGTTCACATGTGTCTCGTCATACATGTCAAGGTGATTTTTTGAGCTTTTGGTCAACAGGAGTCAATGGCAGATGTCCTCTTCACTCATGACTATCATAGTTTTAGGGGAAGCATAGTAGTCAGTGCCTGTGGCAGCAGGGTAAATATGTTCTGTTAAGATCAGAATTTTGTGTGCTCATTCCCCATTTCTCTCTCACCCTGAGGTCCAGGGCCAGTGCTACTTATTCCACCCATTATTCCTTCCTTGACACGCATGAGAGGAAATCTCGGTGTCCATGGTGGTCTTGAACGGTCACGACTTTTCTGGAGCGAGATCTTTGACGCCATCAGGAGACATCCGTCCGGTCCAGACCACGAGCCCGCCCGCACACACAGCTGTGTCCTTGGTGTGGGAGGGAAAAGTTGGTCCATTGGAGACTACAGAGCTGCACCGTGAGGAGGAAAATAATACCAGGCGTAGCCAGTGGAGAAGGCATGCTTTCACACCTCTGCACCTCAGAAGTCGGGAAGCATCTGTAGTAGCTTAGATCCAGCCAACGATGTGTGCATCGTTATGGAGAAGGTCTTGGTGGGGGACACCTTGGAAAGAGTGGCAGGTATCCGGCCAGCCCGAGGCTGAATTTCCAGTCACTTCCTCGCTCTCAGGAAGAAGGCTCGCACTCACCGGTGCAGACGCATCTGGGTAGGACCGGGCACAGGCACCCTCTTGGCCGGGAGGGTGCGGTCCTGCATGAGATAGCTCCAGCGAGGCTGTGGTCGCGGCTCAGGGTCCAGGGTGCTCTGACGTCTAGCGAGCGGACACGGGGATGCCGTGGAGCACCTGCGGTGCTGGGGCAGCTCTCTGCTCACTCGGTCATCTGGGCAGACCTGTGTCCAGCCAGCAAGTCTGCACCCAGTCCACCTGCCTGCTGGGCAAGGGCATTCCCTGAGTGGCCTGAGTCCTCTTAGGGCCACAGGAGGCAGGGCTGGACTCACCATGCCCCCCACCACCTGCCCCTCATGGGCTGGCCTCTCCCTCTTCCTGCCGCTCTTCCCACTCATCTGGAATGGTCCCTGGCCTTCCCCACCTCCTGCATCTGCACACGTCGTCCAGGCCCCCGGCGTTGGGTTCCCTGCAGAGGGGATTCCCGCCCGCAGCCTCATGGATGGGGAGCAGAAGCCCAGGTTCCCGTCCTGCCATCTGAAGGCAGATGGTGACTTGCTGCTTCTGCCCTGAGCAGCTCCTGGGCAGCAGGTCCTTGCGGGTTCCCTGTCCTGCAGCCAGGGGGAGGGTGCCAGGGGCACGGCCCTGCGTCCCCACCCCTGAGGTCGGGGGCTAGCGCCCTTCTCAGCATGCGGTGGTGGCCGGCGACGTTCAGGTGCCGGGCGATCCGGACGCTGAGCGGGCTGGTTTGCTCGGCAGGGACAGATGACTGCTGGCCCCTCTGCACTTTCTCTGGGCGCTTCTCTCCCTCACGTACTCCTCCCCGTGGGACACCGAGAATCTGCTCCCTGGTGGCTGCTTCTGTGATGGCGGAGCCAGGTGGGGTCAGCGGCAAGGGCCCTGGGTGGGGGAGGCTGCCCAGGCTCGGGACCGGGGAGGGCAGCTGGGGGAGAGGCCCACCCCGCATCTCTCCTAAAAGAGCCTCCTGCCCCGAGGACCCTGTCCCGTGAGCACTCCTGCTTGGAGGACAAGCCCACCAGCTCACACGTTCCTGCGTTTTGTGTGGAATGGAAAATTTCCTCGGTGTCCTAATGGTGGCCAGCGGCACTCAGGGGCCAGAGTGGTGGCAGGCTTCTGTCTCAAGTCTTCTGAATGTTTTCTCTTCTCAAAGAGTTGTTGTTGCTTGTTTTGGGCAGTTGAAGGTGGATGGCTCTTCCAACCCAAGGAAAACTGGGCTGAATGTGAACTGACTCCCTGCGACACCCACCTCTCAATTGTGTACAGTAGCAGGTGGCTGCGTTGTTGACTTCTGGAGGACTCCCCAGGACTCTGATCTGGATTCTGGATTCACAGAGACGTGTTCTATCAGGCAGGCCGTATTTTGGGTCAAGGCCTACGTACTGGAAGGTTCAGAAGGTACCCTCAGTAGGGCCAGTCTCTCTTCCCATTCACTCTCAGCCCCAACCCTTCTTGAGCTGTGTTCGTGAGACCTTTCCTAACCACCGACTAAAAAGTGGCCCACTCGTCCCTGAGTGTCGGGAAGTAACTTGCCTCCTGTTGCCTGTCGGCTGTGTGTCCACCAAGGACTGATCCTGAGAGCAGGCTGGCCATGACCATCACCACCAGGCCCTCAGGCTGTGCGTGAGCGCTGCCTCCTAGAGTGGATTGGAGGGTCTCCAGGATTGTCATGAGTTACCGTGGCAACCTGAAAATTAACATCTGGAGTCTTTGGCCAGTCTCGTTTCTCTGGAAATCTGGGGGAGATGAATGAGGAAGATGTTGTCTTTCAAACAAAGAAGCCGAGCAAGAAGCTCTCCCTTCCTCCTGGCTTCAAATCCAACCACTCGGACAGCTCATGGTTTTTACAATAAACGAATTCGCTTACACCATTCCCACAGAACAGGCCTGTGCACTTTTTCATTCCTTGATCTGAGTCCGAAGTCATTTTTTAAAGCTTTTCTTTAAGTATACCAAAAATATTTTTTAGCAAATGTCTCATGTCCTTCAAAGCGAGGAATGAAACCCTGGTGAAGAGCCTGGGCTTTGCCAGAGGGACATGAGGGGAGGAAATCACAACGGCTGTTTTTAAAATAGGCTGAGAAAAGGTGGAAATGCACTCTTCTCCAGAGGAGCCACTTTGGCTGAAAAGATTGGCTTTTCCTTGAGGGTTTTATCCAGGGCAGATCAGGGCGGCCGGGCCAGAACAAGGTCTAGTCTCCAAAGGCCTGAGCACGCCTCCCAGGAGACAGGACCATGCCGTTTGTACACGCAAGTTCATTCTGGATGTCTCCACCAGCATGCACCTAAATCACTCTGTTGTATTATCCTCAGGTTCAACACGGCCTCTTCCCTCTCCCGTGAGAAGTGTCTTTCACCGGAGAACGCCCCTGATGGCCATCCTCAGCCGCTGGTCCTCACCTTCCACATAAGCTTCTTCACGGCTCAGCTTTCCTCTCCATCGAGACCGCCTCACCCCGACCTCGTCTCTCTCTCTCGGACTTCCCACTCTTCAAGCCACAACGCGGACTCAAGTCTGTTCCGATTCAGCCCCCTGACTTGCCTGTCACCGATTGCAAAGGTCGTTTTGAGTGTGGTTCAGCGTAAATCACTTCCTCTTCTGAGGACACGGTTTCCCGCTCTCTCCCCTGTTTCCAGGTGCCCCCTCCCCTGAGCCCCACCCCACCCCCATCACCTAGACCTCTCTGCCCGGGCCTCTCGATTCTTAACGGCTCCCCGGGGACCTGGGCGAAAGGGAGTCCTCAGACCCGCTGCTCTCAGGGACGAGGTTTATACATTCACCGCTGGGCTGGGGAGGTGGGTGGGGGGAGGTGGGAACCGTATTTCTAGGACAAAGTGAAGACTACTGAGGCCAAATATAAAGTCCAGTGTCTTCTCCCGTGGAGGCAGTGACGGCTTTCAGAAGCAAAGGGTGTGAAGGGTGGAGGAGGCTCGTCAACATGCCTCAACCCCATGGGGCCTTGGCTGTGCGTGCCTGTGTGTGCGCGAGGGTGAGTGTGTCTGCTTGAGTGTGTGTATCAGGGCAAGTGTGTTGGGAGAAGCAGCGATGCCATGGGCTTTGAGGATGTCTGCTTCTGAGCTCCTGAGACATCAACCATCCAACCGGCTCTTTCCAGAAGGTTCTGCCCTGCCGCAGGGTGAGCCCTGTCCTCGGCCTGGGAAGCCGGGTCCTTGGTCAGCCTCCAGGGAGGGGTGGTGTGTTCTGGGTCTTCTGAGCAGCGGGCAGTCTTTGAGGAGGCAGCTGAGGGCCTGATCCTGTTGCCACGCTCATAGTAACCCGGCCACCAAGACACCCACCCCCAACCCAGAGAGGCAAACCTCGCGGGTCTGAGTCAGGGCAGTCTCAGGCGGGAAGACGTGGACCTCAGGAAGGGGCTCTGGCCCCGGCCTCCTGCCTGTGCCCTGGCCCTTCTGGAAGTTTCTTTGCACTTCCATACCACTCCACCCCTACTTCTCCATGAATGTAATCGGGTGGCTTTGAGGACAAACAGGAGTATGCTGAGCTCCTTCAAGGGAAAATGTTCTGCAAAGTCTGAAAATCATATTTTGTTATTCCCATCACCATGGGATGCTGTTAGCAAGCAGGAAACAACAGTAATAACAGCTGCGAACATGCACTGAGTCAGCCAGGAACGCTCCGAGGGGCCTCCCTGGGTGAAGCGAGTGCGCCTGGCCCGTGGTCTCCCAGAGGGTGTGGTGGAGTCGAGGGACCCCCGCGTGGGGAAGGGGACCGCGGAGGCGCCCAGATGGGTCAGGCCCAACCCAGGGTGTGCCATCAGCGCGGGCCCCGCAGGGCATGCGGGGAGCTCAGGGTGCAGGCTCTGTCCTCAGCCCGCGTGGGAACGCCGCCGAGGCGAGGGACACTGCGGGGAGGTACGGGTGTCGGCGTGGGCCATGAGCTCAGGAACGAGGCTTCTGTGGATCCGAGGATGGTTACGATTCCGCGGGCGGAAGAGGAGCCTGTCCAGGTGGCGAAGCTGAGGACTGGAGGTGGGGCCGAGTACAGCAGCACTCCTCCAACCCCAGGTGCCCAAGGATGCAGGCTCGGATGCAGGCTCAGACAACGTCCGCACCTCCACGAGCATCCGTGGGAGGGGACCAGCGTGTCGCAGGGAGAATCCCATCTGAACGCATGGCCGTCCCGGGATGCCCACCGGGACTTTTCTCCCTCATCCTGGGGGGCTCCTGTCACAGCCTCTGCCACACACACACCCCCCACCCCCGCCCAGGCCCTCGCTCATTCTGCACACAGGCCCTGGAATGAAAATTCTGCCATTGCCAAAACTATTGGAATTATAGTCCCTACTCTTAATAGATCTGAAAAATCGAGGGAAGACCACTCTCCTAGGTCAGGAGGACACTTGAAACACCGTCCGTCTTTGGCAAAACATTTCACGAAAGAAGCAACCCATGGAATTCCTTTGTAACATCTTGGGAATCTCACCAGTGGAGCTCGATGGCTGTCTCTCTCCACTAAATTTTCAGATGTTCCGTTGAAGTACAGTTGTGTACAGCAGAGTGTACACATTGCATGTGGGTAGCTCTGTGCATTTCCAGAGACTCAACCCAGATGCATGACCCAGAACCAGGACGTGACCTCTGCTGTCCCCGTGAGTCACAGCACGCAGGGGCCCAAGGCTGCGGTTCATCTTGCCTGCTCCGTACGCGATGCTGTGGAACCGTGCAGGGTAGGGCGTGCATGTTACGTCTGTGAGGTCGCCCACGGCGCGTGTGCAGGTGGCTCACATTGTTAGATTGGTGTGTCTGAGAGAGGGAACGTGCAGGTGGACAGTGGCCAGGCCGTATATAAGGTAGGGCCCCGACCCACACCCGCAGCACCCTGCCCAGGAAGCCGGTCCCCTTGTCTGAAATAAACAGCCGGCTGGTCTCACCAACAGCCCCAGAAGCTACTCAGTAACTTCCATAACAACCGGCACCAAAGGCCCAAGATTGGGTTGATAGCTGGCAGCATCCCTAAGTTTGGTCTCCACTTCTACCTGGAACACCCAGAGAAAGCCGGCTATGGTCCCGAGTCCATCCTTTCCTCAAGACTGCTTTTCTTCTTCTCCTCGCCTTTTGCATATATATATCAATTTTGGAATTATCTTTGTCATTTTTCACAGGGAAAGAAAAACACCTACAAGTTTGATTGGGATTATATTTACCCTAAATGTCAATTTGAGGAAAATTCAGTTCAGTCACTCAGTCATGTCCGACTCTTTGCGACCCCATGGGCTGCAGCACGCCAGGCCTCCCTGTCCATCACCAACTCCCGGAGTTTGTTCAAACTCATGTCCATCGAGTTGGTGATGCCATCCAACCATCTCATCCTCTGTCGTCCCCTTCTCCTCCTGCCCTCAATCTTTCCCAGCATCAGGGTCTTTTCCAATGACTCAGCTCTTCGCATCAGGTGGCCAGAGTACTGGAGTTTCAGCTTCAGCATCAGTCCTTCCAGTGAACACCCAGGACTGATTTCCTTTAGGATGGACTGGTTGGATCTCCTTGAAGTCCAAGGAGGAAGATTAACATCATTTAAATATTTAGTGCTCCAATCCGTGGACACAATAAGTCCCTGTATTTTTATGTCTCAATTTTTTTTTCTCTTTAAAGTGTTTTAAACTGTTAGGCCCAAAGGGCTTACATGTGTTTTATTAGATTATTTCTTGATATTTATTGGATTAGTTTTAGATATTTATTTCTAAATAATCTAGTAAACTGATGACCTTGACAGCATTATAAATGATATCACGTTACATTTCCATTTTGTGTTTGTTGCTGGTATGCAGAAATAGGATTGTGTTTGGATATTCACCTGGTAGACAAAAATCTGCCCCCCACGTCAATATTTTAAATTCTTGGTTTCAGTCTGTCTGTCTGTGTCTGGTGAGGGGGCTCTGTTTGTCACACTCTTCATGGACATTCCTGTTACCAGTCCCTGCAAGGCCCCTCTCTGGTTTGGTTTTTCCGTTTATCCCTTTGATCTCGTTTCCTCCTGCTCCCTGACAAACAACCGTATTCACGTGTCTCCTGTCCATCTCTCTGCTCTCTGGTTACCAGTGGGGCTGAGAGTGTCTTCTCGTCCTTTTGGGCTTTGGAGCTTCCCACTTGGTAACACTGCCCTTCAAGTTCCTTGCCCATACACCGTGTTACCCTGAATCTGGTTGATTTTTAGGATTCCTGCCTTTTTCTACTTGCCTTTATCTGAAAACATGAGACCAGAGCTGAAAACAGGGGTCTTTCTGGCTTCTGGCCACCAGCGGCTCACGGAGGCTGAGACAGTGGCACGTGAGCCGCCACTCCGTGTGAGCAAGGAACCAGGCTCATGGCCACGTGGCCCCTGACGCCGGTCGTGTAAGGCCCCACCGCCTCTTCCCAGCTGTGGAGCGGGCCTCTCACGGCGGCCGTGGGCGGGGCTTCCTAGGAATGGGACCAAAACACGGAAGTGGCGGTCAGAACAGCTTGAGTGGGTCTCTGTGAGCCCCTGTCGCTCACGGAGCCTGCAGCTAGCTGCCCTTGTGATGTTGACACGCCCAGTTCATAATCGGTGGTTAAGAATCTAATAATGTCTGTCACCACGTTAGGCTTTCTGCAATAAAATAGCATATTCCTTATCATGGTGCTCCCGTTACGTATCACGTAAGGCCAGCACAGGCATAGGTATGCATGTTCTGCAGCTGTAAGCTGGAATAAAAACATAAACCCTGATGCGTGTGCATGAGAACAAGCACAGACTGGCGGTGCGAGGGTGTTAGGGCATCGTTTTGGGGGGGTTCATGTTTCATGTTCTCCCCACCTTCTTTGCTTTTTTATGCTGGAGTTTAGTTTCCAGTGGAGTTTGGTTTCAGCACACCAAGTGTCTGGGCTTCCCCAGGGGCTCAGTGGGGATGGCTCCTGCCAATGCAGGAGACACAGGAGACACGCGGCTGCTGGGACAGGAAGGTGCCCCGGAGGAGGAAATGGCACCCACTCCAGTACTCTGGCCTGGAGAACCCAATGAACAGAGGAGCCTGTGACCTGCAGTCCATGGGGTTGCAAAGAGCCAGACACAACTGAGCATGCATCTTTGATTTATATTTTAGTTTGTTCTTCCCAACTCTTGCCCCATATCTCTGCTTCAAAGACCTCTGAGTTTTCCTCTCTAGGTTAGAGGTCAAGTCTTAGGTCCCAAATATGCCCAGTTCTTGTCCCCGTAACAAACGTGCGTTGCGTGAGCCCTCTTCCAGCACGGCCCAGCCCGACAAGGCAGGGTTCCCGGGGGCCGGCACACCGCGGTCTGAGGAATGCCGTTTCCCCAAGAGGTTGCGTCAGGAGCGGGGAGGAGAAAGAAGGCTGGTCTGGCAGGAGCGCCTGGGGCCTCAGAGAGGGGAGGAGGCCTCAGAAAGTTGGGGCCCCGGAAGCCAGGCGATACAGAATTTCCCATTTTCCCCTGAGCCTGGCCAAAATCTTCCCAATTCATTAAACGCCCAGCAGGGAAAATTCCAAATCAGATATCAAATCTCTGTATTACATTCCACCAAGTCACATTTATTTTTATGTCTCATGTAGCTGACATCAAATAAACAGTTACTTTAAAAATTGGGTGCATCACAACACCGTGACATGGCCAACCTTTAAGAAAAATGAATGATTTATTTAAAAGGTTGGATGTGTCATAGGAGCATCTAAATCAGCAAGTGAAAAATCAGACGTCCCAGCGGCCGGGGCAGTAGGAGGGAGCGGACAGGGGAGCGGAAAGGATCCAGATTAAACGCGGACACGTCTTCCTCCAGGAAATTAGAAAACAGGGTGTGAGTGTGACAGTCCGTGGCCAGGATGCACGTACTTCGTGTTACCTTAGAGAAGACCTGCTCAGACCTCGCTGCAGGAACCGTTTTTGATTTGACCGTGATACGTTTTTACTGTTAATGGGTTTCAGAGTGTGCCCAGGCCTGTGTTTTACTCCCAGAAATTTTGAGGTGCTGCTCGCCCTACCAGCAAACGTGTATATGTGTGTGCCGCATGTTTGTATGTGTGCATTTCTATGTGTGCATGTGTCTTGTGTGTGTTGGCATGTGTTTCTGTGTGTTTGTGTGTATGTATGGGTTTCTGTGTATATGTGTGTATCTCTGTGTTTGTATATTTGTATGTGTGTGTTTGTGTGTATTGTGTTTGTGTGTTGTGTGTTTGTGTGTATATTTGTGTGTACATGTGTTGTGTTTGTGTTTCTGTGTGTTGTGTGTATGTGTGTGTTTGTGTTTCTGTGTGTGTTGTGTGTTTCTGTGTGTTGTGTGTGTATGTGTGTGTATTGTTTGTGTGTTTGTGTGTATGTGCATGTTTCTGTGTGTGGTGTGTGTTTCTGTGTATGTGTGTGTATCTGTGTGTTTGTGTATTTGTATGTGTGTTTCTGTGTATGTGTGTGTATCTGTGTGTTTGTGTATTTGTATGTGTGTGTTTCTGTGTATTGTGTTTGTATGTGTGTGTGTTGTGTTTGTGTGTATATTTGTGTGTATATGTGTTGTGTGTGTGAGCTTCTGTGTGTTTGTGTGTATGTGTGTTGTGTCTGTATATGTGTTTCTGTGTGTTGTGTGTTTGTGTATTGTGTGTGTTTGTTTTTCTACATGTTTGTGTATTTGTATGTGTGTGTATTATGTGTGTGTTGTGTGTTTGTGTATATTTGTGTGTATGTGTGTGTGTGTGTATTGTGTGTATGTGTGTTGTGTGTGTGTATGTGTTTCTGTGTGTGGTGTGTGTTTGTGTGTTTCTGTGTATGTGTGTATCTGTGTGTTTGTGTATCTCTGTGTTTGAGTTTCTGTGTGTATGTGTGTTGTGTGTGTGTGTATTTCTGTGTGTATGTGTGTGTTATATTTGTGTGTATGTGTGTGTTGTGTGTTTGTGTGTATGTGTGTTGTGTGTGTGTGTGTGTGTTTCTGTGTGTATGTGTGTGTTTCTGTGTGTTTCTTTGTGTGTGTGTGTCTGTATCTGTGTGTTTATGTGTTTCTGTGTATTGTGTTTGTGTGTGCGTTGTATTTGTGTGTATATTTGTGTGTATGTGTGTGTGTTTGAGTTTCTGTGTGTGTGTTGTGTGTGTGTGTTTCTGTGTGTATGTGTGTGTTGTGTGTATGTGTGTGTATATTTGTGTGTTGTGTGAGTATGTGTGTGTTTCTGTGTGTATTGTGTGTTTCTATGTGTTTGTGTGTGTGTGTCTGTATCTGTGTGTTTGTGTTTGTGTGTATGTGTTTCTGTGTTTTGTGTGTATGTGTGTGTGTTTGAGTTTCTGTGTGTGTGTTGTGTGTGTGTGTGTTTCTGTGTGTCTTGTGTGTGTTTCTGTGTGTTTGTGTGTGTGTCTGTATCTCTGTGTGTTGTGTGTTTGTGTGTATGTGTGTATGTGTGTTGTGTGTGTGTATGTGTGTGTTTCTGTGTGTCTTGTGTGTATTTCTATGTGTGTGTGTGTGTCTGTATCTGTGTGTGTGTGTTGTGTGTGTATGTGTGTTTCTATGTGTATGTGTGTGTTTCTGTGTGTTTCTGTGTGTGTGTGTTGTGTGTGTGTATGTGTGTTGTGTGTGTGTGTTTCTATGTGTATGCGTGTGTTTCTGTGTGTTTCTGTGTGTGTGTGTTGTGTGTTTGTGTGTATGTGTGTTGTGTGTGTGTGTTTCTATGTGTATGTGTTGTGTGTGTGTGTTTCTGTGTATGTGTGTTGTGTGTTTGTGTGTATGTGTGTTGTGTGTGTGTGTTTCTATGTGTATGTGTGTGTTTCTGTGTGTTTCTGTGTGTGTGTGTGTGTCTGTATCTGTGTGTGTGTGTGTGCAGGACTTGCAGGTCACGGGACAAGCAGGTCTCCGCCGGTGTGCTGTGTCCTGCTCAGCCAGGCATCTCAGGAGGGAAACGCAAACCTTCAGAGGGAGCACTTGCCCGCGGGGAGGACTCCAGAGCCCAGTGCTCGTCCACCCGTCTTCAGCGGTGTGACCTTGGGCAGAGCCCTGACCTTCTCTGGGCCTTTTCCTGTCCGTGGGTGAAACCAGGGGCCGCATTCCAGACATGCTGAGAGGGGCCGCCTGCTCCTCACGTTCATGGCACGCGCCGCTGGTGCTGCTGACGGCGCGGTCCGGCTGTCAGTGTTCACTCCCAGCCCGCGCGGTGTGCGGGCGCCTGGGGAGGGGCTGGGGTGAGCTGAGCTGAGGGGGTCGGAGGTGAGCCCAGGCTTTCAGGCCAGGAGGGGTGCTGGAATCCTAAGAAGCCTGGCGGTCGGGAGGGCGCTGGCTTGCCTTGGGGGATGTGACGACTGATTTCAGTTCTCCGGAATTGGGGCTTGGAGCCCCCAGGGCAGGTGGGTGGGCGGTGTGGGAGAAAGGCCCGGGGCTGGGGGCCTCTCGGATAGAGGAGCCCATGGGAGCCTTGGGGCAGAGCTTCCCTGCACCTGTGACCCCAGGGAAGCCCACCCCCGGGATGGGGTGCACAGAGAGCAGAGAGACAGGGGAGCCCCCAGAGTCAGAGGACCCCTGTGCACCCCCGAGACCCCTGGAGCCTGGAGCATGGGCAGGCGGGCCCCCGACGCCCGTGGAAGCCCGGAGCACAGCTGTGAGGCGCACAGACTAAGAGAAGAAGGGGGTTCTGGCTCTTCTGGGCTCACTCCCAGCTCTGGAAGTTCCTTTCGTTTGACAGAAGAAGCTCCAGCACAGGGCCTGGGAGCCAGGCCTCCATTCCCAGAGGTTCAGGACTCTGGGCGGGTGGGGGCCAGCAGGCAGGAAGGGCTGTCCGCCCTCCTGCGGGGGTCTCCAGGCCCAGGGCTCCTGCCAGCCATGGGGTCCAGAGGGGCTGAATCCAAAGGGAGCCCATCTGGGGGCCAGGGGCCGTGGGCTTTGGCGATGCCCGGCCACTGAACTGCCCTGAGACCCCTCACCCACCTGGGCCCAATGTCGCCTTTATGCCCATGGGCCCGCCTGGGGGTGCCAGGAGCTCCGCCTTCCTAGAGAATGTTCTGAAATAAGAGAAGGCATCAGGAAGTGTTTTGAAAATAAAAACAGCATTTACACGCAGGATATTATCATATTTCTAGGCTAAGATGTCACCACTATGAAGTACAACCCCACAGTTACGACACAATGGGGGAATTATGAGTGTGGTTGCAGGAACGTTTCTGTCGGCGGCTGGCTGTGTAAATGAGGCGTGCTCGCGTTGCGGCGAGGCCGAGGTGCTCCGGGCCGCAGGACTGGTGACACGCGTCCTCCCCGCCGCCGCCTCCTTTCAGGCCCCTGACCAGGTCTGCGGACGAGTGTGAGCTCAGCCCTGAGGTCACACGAGCCGCGGGCGAGACAGGAGGGGCCTCTGAAATAAAGCGGGTCAGGCTCCAGGGGCCTACGGCGACTTCAGTCTCTGCTCCGGCCTCTCTGCTCTGGACACAAGGGCGTTCCATGCACTTCAGAAAGAGAAAAACGAAGTCCCACAGAGTGGGAAGTAAGCAGAAGTCCTTCCGTGTGCTTCGATTCCGCCCCGGGATGGACTCAGTGTCCTGCACAGACGTGGGGCAAAGGAGGGGCCGGACGACCGGGTGCTTCGGGCGTTCCCATCGGTCCCACCGCTGCCCCTGCGTTCAGCCTGGGGGGGCTCCCCAGCCACGGCCCCGGCTCGGCCGCCGTCCGACCGCCTTCGGGGATGGGGGGCGGGGGCGCTGGCTCTCCCAGCACTGCACCCCCAGGGCCGCCTCCTGCCACCACACGAGCCTTCAGGTCCTCAGGACTTCTCTCTGGGTCTCCAGTCTCGCCTGGGGAGCCCCCAGCCTGGCTCGCTTTGTCCCCCCAGCTTCCAGGCTGCTCTGTTACCGCCTCTGTGTGTCCCAGCCAGCCCCCGCCCCCACTGCCGCTCCAGGAACTGGTGGTGCTGCCCAAACCCAGCACCCACGCTGTCAGACTCCCCTGGACCAACGGCACCGCCGGCCCCAGGCTGCCCGTTTCCACCAGTGCTGGGATCCTACCGCATTTGACTCTGCAGCCCTGAGCAGGCCCTCCCTCTCCCGTCCTATCACAGGTTACACGACCTGCTCTCACAGCCAACTCCACCTCTGAAGTGCCTTCCTCTGGCCGTTTGTTATCACTTCCCTCCTGGGGCTTTGCCCGGAATGGGATGAGTGGTATGGTCAGCGCCCGGTGAGAGGGTCCAAGCAGTGGCCTAGGCAGGTGCAGGATGGGTGCAGCTGTTCAGTTCTGTGTCTGTTGTGTGTGTGTGACATGCTCCCCACTTTATATCTTCACGATGATAGTCTCAGGACCTCAGAATGGCTGCTGTGGCCCCAGACATCACAGCAACACAGGAAGACGGGCCAGGGAGAAGGGGGCATGTTCTTCAGAGGCCCTGTCATTTTATCTGATAAGGAAACTTTTTCTGGAAGACGTCCCTGCCTGACAATTGGTCAGGACCAGGTCGAGTGCCTGCTTCTAGACCCAACACTGACAAACATATCACCCGGTTACAGATACAGATGAACTGCAACCCTCTCTTGGGGCTAGGGAAGGAACCACCTTCCCTGGAATCAAGAGATCTGTGCCTGACACCTGAACACAACCAGGTTCCTTAGTCAGTAGGGATGTGGTATCGGCAAGGTGCAGCGTGTACCCCACAGCGTGGAAGCAAGTGCTGGGGCGGTTCCTTGCCCGCCGCCCGAGGTGGTCCCTGCCCACAGCCGGGGGGGGTTCCCTGCTTCAGAGTCATTGCCACTTGCCCACTGTTCCCTCATCCCTCAGTGGCCCCTGACCCCTTCCCAGCCCACCTCAGCCTGGGAGTTGACCACGAGCTCCCACCGCCCACAGTTCAGACATGCCCCTGGGGGGATCACACATAGCACACGGTTCCACTTGACCTGAGCCCCGGGACCTCAGCTCTCAGCCCCCCAGGCACAGAGCCTCCTGATTTGGAGGAGATTTCTCTTCTCTCCCTCTGCTCCTCCAGCAACAGGAGCCGCAGGTGGCTCTGCCTGTGTGGGGTGTGTTCATTCATGGACAGCCGGAGCCAACTCTGCGAGCGTCCACGGACTGAGGCCAGGTCCTGGACCAGCTGGTGAAGGGTCAGTGGTGTGCTGACGATGGTGGAGAGGCTGACGTGACCTCCATGATGTGTCTGGGGTTGCCGCGCTCTCCCCTTATTTAGAGACAAAGCAAGGGGAAGTTCCATTTTGAACAACCCTCTCATGATGGTAGACACCTCCGACCCAGGATCAGGGGCCCTGAGGACCTCAGCAACTTCAGTCTGGCTTCTGGAAAGGGAGGAGAGGGGTGAGAACAGGGGGGTTCCCTTCCATTCTGATGTTATTCTTCAGCTGACGCTGGTTCTTCATTAAAGTCTGAAGCACCAGGGGGTGGGAGGGAAGTTTGGGGGGTGTTTTCCAGAGAGGGTAGGAATTTACTGTAGCCTTATCATAAACCTGGGTTCCCTGGTATCTCAAACAGTAAAGAATCTGCCTGCAATGCAGGAGACCCAGGTTCCATTCCTGGGTCAGGAAGACCCCCTGGAGGAGGGCACGGCCACCCACTCTAATATTCTTGTCCAGAGAATCCCATGGACAGAGGAGCCTGGCGGGCTACAGTCCATGGGGTCACAAAGAGCTGGACACAGCTGAAGCGACTGACAGTTTCACTTTCACTATCCCAAGCGGTAAACACCTGACTTGGACGCCAGTCTGGTGGTCCCTGGCTGTCTCTCCCTGGAGGCTGAGTTCTCTGATTTCCTCCTACACGCTGTGCTCCTTTCTGATATTATTTACAGACTCCTCCCGCTGGGTCCTCCCTGAGCTGGCTCCCGAGACCCTGCGGGGGGGCCTGCACCACCCCAGGCCTGGAATCTCCCGTGTCATCTTCAACTCCCGGTTCTGCCTCCCGCCTTGGACGTGGGGAGCGTGTTCTGTGTTGGTCTCCAGCGATGTGAAATATTTATTCTGTTTGGTTCCCTAACGATATTAAAAACACAGGATGTATTATTTACCCTCCGCCCTTGGAGACGGGCTTCTGGGGCCGGAGCCGCCGGGCAGCCATCTGCGCCGGCACTTAACCGGAGAATTTAGTACAGGTGGACGGGCAGGGGCCTTTCTTTCCTCCTGGGAAGGTGTGAAAACGTAAATTTGGGATGCAGCGAGGCCTTGAAAAGCCAGCATTCCCACTTGTATTGGGCCGCCTCCACGCCTCTCAGGAGCCCGGCGGTGGGTCCCGGAGGCCAACCGCGCTCGCTGGTGCCCCCCTGTAGGCTCCACCACCGACCCCGAGGGCTGAGCAGGGTAGGAGCCCCCGCCCCCTCCCCTCCTCTCCCCATCAGTCTCGATCCAGAGGAGACCCCCGCAGGGGCAGCGCACAGGCCTCTGAAATCCTGCTGCTCCCCACCCCGCCGGGCGCTGACTCCTTTGGCTAACGGCGTCCCTGGTTTATGTTCGGGGACGCAGAGAGGAACTCGGGGCTGCCTCTAAATCACGTGCCGCGGACTCGGCGATGAGGCCCCAAGTTGGGAACGCTCGTGATTGATTCTCTGCGGCTGGAGGCTGACCCTTCTTCACTCCTGCTCCTCTCCCTTGGACGCTGCGAACCGCAAACATTGTTCGCTCTTGACCCGCGTGCGGAGGCAGGCCCTGGCCCTCGGTGTTCTGGAAGCTTCCCCTTGGCTGTGACATCGGACGGCCTGCTGTCTCTGTCGCCTAAGGGCTACGGGCGTGGCTTCGTCTTCCGCGTTGCTGCCCGGGGCTGACGCGGAACAATTTGCCCGCCGAGCCAGCAATCCGGGAATGAAACCCGCCGGCTGCGCTGCACATGCGGGGCGGCTGTCTGGCTGGAGCTAAGCGCCTGCGCGCGAGGATTTACTGCCGTCGAGGGGCCGATCAGCGTCCCCGCCCCCTCGCTTTATGACTCTCAGCTCTAGGGTGAGCCGAGTTGGGGTCTGCTAGTTCCGGATGGGGAGTCCTTCTCTGTAGACGCCCCCGTAAGTGTCTCAAAGTCCACACCTGGGCCCAGGAAACAACAGCGGGAGGCCGGGGCTGGCAGTCACTGGGGCAGGATTGGTGCCCCGGCCAGGCCTCGGGGGCCCCGCCGGACAGAGAGCAGGTGCTGCTCGCTGGGCACGTGCCCTGTCCAGGGTCCCAGCGCCACCGAGTCTGCCTCCCCCGGCGGGTTCTCCTGGGGGAACGGCCAGACCGGCCCTGGAAGGTGACCTTGGCGGTGAGCACCCCAGGTCTCCTCCCATGGCGGCCTCTTTTCCTGGGAGAAAGCTTATTTTTCAAAGAGGAGGATGGTTTAAAGCCTTCAATCCCTGCAAGGCTGCTGGCGAGTCGCTACCTTCCCGGCCCCCGGCCACCCATCTTGCAACTCCTTGCCCAGACTTAGAGCCAAACAGATTAAGAGCGGAATCATTCTAATCGAAAGAATAAATACGTGGGGGTGAGAAATGGATTATTAATTCAAGCTGTGCCCTCCGTCCCAATAACAAATGACCCAGCATTAGGGAGAGCCGGTGGCTAAATTAGAACGAATGTGGGCCGGCGCCTCCCCCCAGCTTGGGGGCCCCTGGGGTGGCAGTCCCCTCCCTCGCCGCCAGCCCCAGCCCCGGCTCCCGTTGACAGATCGGCGAGCCCAAACTGACAGCTCCTCAAACCTGCCCAAGAAACCCAGCATTAATTAAGTCATTGCTGGACTGTAATTTCCTTGAGAAGTAAAAAATTCTCACACAAGAAAAGGTTACGGAGACCTTTTCTGTGTCAAAATTACCATGCCGCATGAATATTAATGCTCTTAATGAAGACAACCTTTTTTCATCAAGAAGGTTCTGGAGCAGGTGCCAAACCTGAAGCCTCACTCCATGGGCTCCACAGTCTCGGGGTGTCGGCACAAGGCAATTTTCCCATTAGAGCCGACGTTCCCCGACGGCCGCACCCCCTCCCTTGCCTGTCATGCCCCCCCTAGCCCATGCGGCCTCTTCTCTGAGGCTTTGGGGTCAGGGACCCCATGGGGGTCACAGGTGTGACCTCAGCTGAGGTGAGAGGAACTCGGTTCTGCACACAAGTCACGCCCGCCCTCTGGGGATCATAGACCAGGACAGCTTACCTGTCCCCAGTGCCCCCGGGACACGAAGGGGACCCTGCTGCCAAACCCAGCATGATCCAGTGTCTCCTCCAGCCCCTCGCTTCTGCCCGTGTGCCCCGCTGGAGGGCATCTGGGCCCGTCCTGGGCATCTGCTGGGAGGGGCCCTTGGTCTGGGTGGCTGCCTCTTGGTGCCCAAGGCAGGCCAGGCCTGTGGCGACACCAGGAGCCGTTCCTGAGTGTCCTGCTCAAGGGGGGCCTTGAGTGGTTTCTCCATGTCTCTCAGCTTTGCTTTTCCTCCTGGGAGCTGGGTGCCCCTCCTCCCCCGGTCCCCTTGTCTGCATCTGGGGAAGAGGGATGACTCAGGGCTCCCCTGTGAGCACATGGGCTCCTCTCATGATTGAAACTGATGTCCACACACTGTTTGTCATCGTTTAATCACAGGTCTTGTCCTTGGCCCTCATCTCCCTAGGCTTTGTGCCCTTGATTTTAAGAAAATGCTGGAAACAAAAGTGTGGGCACCAGCCTGGGTGGAGAGACTGTCTCTGTATTGATGGGAGGGTTGGGGCTTCCCAAGGCTGCTGAAATTACTGCCTCCTAGGAAGGGGCGAGATGACTTGTAAAGGCCACTTCGGAACCAACCGACTACCTAGATGTTGTTCATTTTGCATCAAGACTTCAGGAGCTGGTGTGCAAGCCTCCGCGTGGTACCCAGCACATCTCTGGACTCAGCAGCCGTGGCGGCCGCTGCCACCCTCAGGCCCCTCCCCGCCCCAAAGCCTCGGGACAGAAAGCCCCTGTAGCTGTGTCTCCCTTCCGTTCTTACCGGTTATTCACCTGTGACGTAATAAGGGCTGTGGCCACCCAGTGACAATAAATCTGGCCATTTCGGTTGAGCCATGAAATACCCTGTGTGTATTTAAAAGGTAAACGTGATATATAGTTATGGGTGCTGATGTAATAGCTATTAGATTTATAATATGTCGAAGGGAGCATAATTTTATTATAAAGAGCAGTAGTTTGCAATCTTATTATTGTTTATTGCTGACGTCAGTGCAGGCCTGCAATAATATTCAGGTTCCGACTAGCAAGATGTCTATTTGTCACTGGTTTTGCCAGAACGGCGCCGCTTCTGAACCGGCATCAGTTGGCAAGCAGTTCAGCGTGGTCCTGGTGCTGTTACCTGTCACCGGTTGCTGGGAAGCCCAGAGCAGCTCGGACCCCTGCCTCTGCTCAGGGAGGGGCCGAGGGGCCAGGCAAGCTCAGCAGGTGGTGCGGGATGAGACTGGCTGTTTTCCTTGTTACCCGGGCCCTGAGGCCTGGCAGGAGCCTCAAAAGTGTATCGTGTCCCCCACTGGCTGCAGTAGGCTCTTCACCCAGTGTCCCCAAAGATTTCCTCCACTTTGCCTGGGAAATGTGGGGCCCAGGTGGAAAAATCAAACCCTCAGATGCAGGCCTGTGGGCTCCTCCACCAGTTTGGTGACCAAGGAGCTCTGCTGATCAATGGAATAGGTGGTGGCATTTCAGCCTCATTACATAAAGTGGGGCTCCAGCCCCCAGCTGAGTGAGGCCCCGGGGTCTGTGGAAGGCGGGTTCCCTGCATTAATGGTGGACTAGCTCAGGGTGGGCCACTCCTAGAAACAATTCCTTTATTTGCAGCAAAGGAGCTCTCATATTTTTCACAGATTTCTCATGGTGCTGAAGCCTGATTGAAAATGACTAAAAAAAAAATCAAAAACAAAAACCAAATGATCAAACATTTGTCTCAACCGCCAGTGAGTTCCCACAACTGAGACAGCCAAGTGGGCAGAGTCTGAGAGCCGTGCCCCTGCCTGGCTGCCCAGGATGACTTGGGAACCTTTGACCCCGGTGAAGACGAAACAGAATCGTCCGACTTCAGCCAGACGTCCCAGCAAAGCTCCCCTCTGAGCTCCGGGGTGCGGAGCTGGGCGTCTCCTGGGGAAGAGTGGTCCCTCCTGGGGGGTTCTTCCTGGACGACAGGGGGCCCAAAGTGGGGATGACCGTGCCCGCTGCAGTGCTCCTCTGAGGGTTTGCTGGGCACGGAGGGCACGGGAGGGGACGGAGTCTTGTGCAAACACTCCTGTTAGGCCCTCCTGGCTGTCTGCTCTTCACCTTCTCTTGGCAGAAGGCCTCCGCCTTCCTTTCCCAGGCCTCGGTGGACGTGCACACGGAGACATTTCCAGTCCCTTCATCTGGCAGGTGGGGTCGCTGTATTCCAGTGCCCATTTATCTGCACAACCCCCACCAAACAGGCCAATCGAACCTCGCACACAATGCTGGGTGCTTTTGGCCATTGACATGTCCCAGCAATCTCCAGGGCCTTGATTTATACGCGTGGAAGCCAGAAGCTTCCTATTGCAACCCAGCGGGCCTGGTTTCCATCCTCATTACTGACTTTCCACTGGGAAATAATTAGGTGACAATGACCAAACGCAGCCCCCAGATAGCAGGTACTCCGTAAACGCTTGTCGGATTAAAGGAAAGTGAATTAGTTCTATTTATACAAAAATAACGAACTAGGGGCTGAAGAAACAGCCAAGTGGTTGGCTTGGGGGGTGGGGGGCACCGGTCCCACCGGTCCGGGAGTGGGATCCGGTTCACCAAGATGGGAGCGGCAGGGTCTGGCTGGCCTCTCGACACCGAAGAAGCTCTGAAGGAGGGGCGTTTGCACCCGTTGGCATCTCCCGGCCAGCGGAGGCCCTGGCCGCCACGCCCCTGGACCGCAAGCCAGCCTGGTGATGCATGCCCGCAGCCCATGCGAGCATCCCCAGAAGTGCCGGCCGCTGCCTCCCGGGGCTTAATCACGCCGAGCCCCGCCCACCCCGCGCACGCGGTAACGTGGCATTTTAATATCCCGGACCTGTGACATTTACACACCACTTGAACTTTACTTCAGTGGCTTATATATTACCATCTGCGCTCCTTCAGAAGTGTGGCTTCAACGCAGTTTATTCTCCATCTTAGAGTTATTTCTGGACTTTGCTACAGTCACATTTCGCTGGCCTCCAACAGCTTTAAGCTCCTCATAACAGTTACCATGGAATGTTCTATTTCAAGGTAAAGCTAAGGCATGCGATAATTAAACGTATAAAACCACAAAACATTGTTTCTATACATTTAATACAGGGGAGAAAAAAAAAGCCCAAATACTACTTCCTGCTTGTCGGGGTCTACAGAGTGGGACCTCAAGAACTATTCTGACAGCCCCGGAGCAGAGGGGACCTCCTGCCAGCCGGCCCCCAGGTTCTGAGCCGTGGCGGGGGCATCATCTGCAGCCTCCAAGGTGGGGGGACAGAGTGACCAGCTGCTCCTAGAGGGCAGGAGGGTGAGCCCTGTATTTTGTGGCCTCCCTGACCCACCCGTCCTTGACTGTGTAGAATGGGACAGGCTTGTGGGGGGTCATCTCACCAGTTCCTCTTCTGCCCCTGGGGGCCGAGTGTATTTAAAGCTGGTGGCCCCGGTGTATCCCCACCCACACCACAAATCGCTGTCCATCCTGCTTCCCCAGCAGCCGGCAGGGTAAAGAAGATGCACTCCTTACAGAACAGTGGCCCATGGCCCTGTGAGGAAAGGCATGCCTTGGGCATCCTTGTTGCTGGGCGAGTCATCCACGGGGGACGTGTCGCTGGTTTTCCCTGGGAGGTGCTGCTGGGGACTCACCAGGCCCAACAGGGCACCTCGACCTGTCCGGCTGCTTCACCCCCAACTGCCCCATCAGGGGTCTCTGGGAGCTGAGTCCCAGACGGTTCTAGCTAGGGCCTGGCCATCTCCACTCTTTCCACGGGCACCACTTCCTCCTCAAAGGCCTGTGCCTTGGGCTGAAGAGCTGGGCAGGGTGACGGCCACGGAGGTGATTCCAGCTGCCCAGGAGGAAGCTCAGTGCTGGGAAACGGGACTGAGGGGGCCGCGGGGCGGCCAGGCTAGGTCTGCAGGTGGAGGGGTGTATCAGTTAAGCAGAGTCCACAGGGAGGGTCCCAAGGGCCACCCACCTGTCCTCAGGCTTTCCAGACTGTCAGGTCAGCTCCCACAGGACTGGAAGTCGTCTCTGACGCAAGCCCACTCAGGGGTTCCAGCGTGATGTTGAAAAGCATCTCTCTTGGCCATGACAGGCTCCTCCCCGTGTGCAAGGAAGGTCCTGGTGGCGGCCATTGAGCCATGTTGCAGCAGGCAGAGTCCATCCACCCTGGGGCACGTGGTCCTCGGGGCGTCACTGCGGAGCAGTGTGGATATGGGAGGGGAGTTGCCCAGGACGTCAGCCCCGCCTCCAGGCCCGGCTCAGAAATCTCTGGGTGGGGGTGCCTGGCTCTGGTACCCAGTGGTACCCATCTGGTACCCCTGCTGATGACCGAACGGTGTCTCCCCATCGTGCCATACCTGGGCCCCCCGCCCAGAATCAGAGAACCATCATCTGCGGGAGCAGCAGCGATTCGGGACAGACCAGCAGGGTGAGTGGAAAGAGGGTGACCTCGCCAAGAAGCGATCTGGAGACGGTTTTTATCCATTCGGAAAGCGGACAGCCCGACGTCCTGATCTGTGGGGGAGTCACACGCATGGGGTCCACTTGACCTCCAGAGGGCGGGAGGCTCAGGGCAGGTCACGCCCCGTAAAGGCCTGGACGCTGGGCCTCTGCGCGCCACCCTGGCTGGCCACCCCCTCAGGGTGCTGTCACCGGCCCTGCTGGGAGGAGCTCCTGACTCCATGTGGAGGGAGCATCCACGGGGTCAAGTCCCATGAAGGCCTGGACGCCGGGCCTCTGCACGCCACCCTGGCTGTCATCGGCCCTGCTAGGGAGCAGCTCCTGACTCCGCGGGGAGGGCACGCCTGGAGCTCTCTCCCAGGTCTCCACTGCACCCTGGGCGTCTCTGCCCTGGGCTGACTTTCAGCTGCGTCCTCTCACTGTAACACACCGTCCCTGTGTGTACAGGGGCCTCAGTAAGTCCTACAAGACCCCCTAGCAGGTTGTCAGACCCAAGTCAGGGCCTGGAAACCCCCAAATGCAGTTGTTGGTGTCAGAGATGAGGGTGTTCTTTTGTAGACTGCTCCCTAACTTCCAAAGACTGGATAATCTTTTTCATCTTCATGGAGAACTTTGAAACCTACAAGTTGACAGGACAGTGTCATGAGTCCCCCTCTCTGCCCAGGTACCCATCACCAAGTTCCCAAAATAGCCAGGGCCCTCTGGGCTGCCTCCACTTCCAACGACTCCTCCCCTCCCCCATCCAGGTTACTTATTTTGGAGCAAACTCCACCGGTGGCTCAGTGGTCGAGAACCGGCATGTCGTGCAGGAGACCTGGGTTCGATCCCTGGGTCGGGAAGATCCCCTGGAGAAGGGAAAGGCAACCCACTCCAGTATTCTGGATAAAGTTTTTCTTTACATCCTCTGTGCCCTAATTTCTTTTTAATTCTGTGCCTGTCCTCCTCTTCCCTACTTTGCTCTCTGGATCTGTTTCTCTTCTTTCTCTCTCCTTTCCTCTTCCCCTCCACCTTCTTCCCTTGATGTCCCAACACATTCATAACTTTCATGCAACCTTTCTTTCTCCCCTTTCCTCTTTTCTTCTGAATTATAGGTGGCCATAAAATGGAGTTAAATATAAATTTTATTTACCAAAAATTTTATCTATACTGTGTTGTTGATTTTAAAATCAGATGAGCTTGGAAAGAGAAAAAGAAAAATTAAATTCAATTGTCTCTCAGTATTTTTGTGGTCTTTTCTTCCACCGACCTCCCCAGCTTTACTGAGGTATAATTGACAAATAGACGTGTGAGATAGTGAACGTCTACACAGGGATGCTTTGATGCGCGTGCACAGTGTGAAAGGAGCCCCCCATCAAGTTAATTAACACATCGTCACCTTCCAAGTATGTCTTTATGTGAGATCATTTAAGTTCCACCCTCATAACTAATTTCAATTACTCAGCACAGTGTTATCACTGTAGTCACCATGCTGTACTTTAGACCCTCAGAACTTACTCATTTACAGTCGAAAGTCTGAACTCTTATACCAACCTCTCCCTGTCTCCCCAAACCCCGGCCCCCCGCCCCTGCAACCGATTTTCAGATTTTTCTTTTACCTTCCCTACCCTCCTAGGGGGCTTCCCAGGTGGCTCAGTGGGTAAAGAGCCCGCCTGCAGTGCGGGAGGCACAGGTTCGATCCCTGGTCAGGAAGGTCCCCTGGAGGAGGACATGGCAACCCCCTCCAGTACACTTGCCTGGAGAATCCCATGGACAGAGAGCCTGGCGGGCTGCAGTCCACGGGCTCGCAGAGTCGAGATGACTGAAGCGACTTAGCACGCACGTCCCCTCCTCGTCACTCAGTGGCGTCCAATCAAAGAGGAGAGGTCGCCCTGTACTTGCCCTAAACCAGTGGGTGGAAGGTCTCACTTGAAGGACGGACTTGCCGGTGGAGACTGCATCAGAGTGAGCATGTGGTGTTCAGAGGTGAACTCAGTGGTCAGACTCTTGAAAAGGCATTGCCAGTGGGTTTGCCCTAGGTTCCCAGCTGAGTGAGGCTGGCAGGACTGCTATCTCTTTTGATAAATGGAACTCAGTTGTGAACAGTGATGAGCAGAGACGGTCCAGTGAGCAGGGTCAAGTTCTACAGGGACAGGTCAAGGTCAGAGAAAAGCAAATTTGCCAATATTTGTCATGATAAGAAGACTACCATCTTTTGAATGTTAGGATCAGTGCTTAATAAGCATCATCGCTTCCGTCCTTCCCCACCGCCTTCTGTGGTCGGTCATCAGAAGACAGAAGTAGTCCATGAGCAGGAGAGGGTCAGAGTAGAAGTCGGGCTCAGCAGGGGACATGGACGTGGTCCACCAGGCAGTGGCTGATCCTGAAAAGCTCACTTTATTCCTCTTGGAAACAGCTGGGCCGCCCGCCCTTCACCCCGGGAATCAGATCTGTTCCCCGTGCGTGCGAGGCCCTGCAGCCCCCCGCATCTCAAGGTAGAGACCTCAGTTCACCGAGAGGACCAGGGAGAAAGGAGGGTGAAGTGAGGGGTCCATTGAGTGCCCTCAACCTGGAGAGGACGTGTGGCCGGGACCATGCGTGAGCCAGGTGTCCCCCCAAGGGCGTGTGGGGAAGATTGGGGCGATGGCTCGCTATTGTGCAGCCTGACATGTATTATGCAAAGACCTGCCCTGTCCCCACACCTCAGGAGGGTCCCACCCCCGTTTTAAGGATTTGCAGACCTGGGGCCGGAAGGGGCCTGGGTGCTCCCCTCGTGGCCCAGACGGAGGCTGAGACCTGACGTGGATGGAGGGAAGGTGGCTCAGCCTCCTGGGACCTGCACCGCCACCCCTCCTTCCAGAAACACACCCGGGAGCAGTGTGGTCAACGAGGCCATCTGGGACCGGGGGGGCGGGGGCGGTGTGAGGTGGGCCCTAGGGGTGTCTCTCAGCAGCCCCGCCGTCGACAGTGGTTTGGGGCCCTTGTTACTTTCTTGCCCACTGCGCCTGGCTCCCACTCCCGGGTGGTTTACGTTATGTGTGATAAAGAGATGACCGTAAGAAGCCTGCTCTGGTTTGGTCATTCAAGCCGTCCACCAGGGAGTCCCAGGCTCTGAGCCAGGACTGGGCATAAATCATGGTGCTGCCCTAGCAGCGGGACCAGGCCACCCCCCTTTCCAGGCTCCTCAGGCTGGACCCTCCACCCCGGGCCGCCTGGGGCCCAGGGAGACTCAGTGCCCCTCCCACACTGGGCCCTCATCCCCATCCCCACTTCTCGCCTGGCATCACAGGTTGCCAGCAGACCTCCTTGCAGGATCTTCAGTCCACAGGGCGGCCAGCACCCCTCTCTGCCTTCTGGGGGCAAGGGTGGGCTGGAGGGTCCCAGGTCGGGGCACCAGCTTGCAGCCTCCCCCGCCCCTGCCACCTGCACAGACACCCGCGTTACACCCAGAGCACAGAGCCTCCAACACCTGGAGGAGTGAAGAAGGCACACCCTCCATCCCCCCAGGAGCCAAGGGCCGGGGCAAGTGCAGAGGCTCCGCCTGGGACCCCGAGCTCGCCACACACAGCCCCACTTCCTCCTCCATCTGGTGGGGGCACTCCCGCATTTTTCCCACTGAGATGCCCCCGAACTGAATCCCCACACCCTGTTCTCTCCCACTGCGGTGTCTTTGCAGAGAAAGGAACAGTGCTTGCAAAACAGGGGCATGGGGACAACATGTGCTGTTTTTATTGGGTTTTTAAAATTTGACATCCAAGATGTTACATGAAGGAGGAAGGATGCAATCAAGCGATGATATCTAATTATTTCAGGTTTTGCAGTGAGCAGTTTGACCTCATCAGTGAGTGTATGACCAATAAACAATGCGGCTCCTCTGGGCCTGTATCAGGCAGCTGCCTTGCTGTTATTTTCCAGGTGCTTTCTAAGAAATGACCATCCTGAAGCCAGAGGCCAGCGTGGGCTGGTACTGCCAAGAGGGGGTCAGCAATCACACTGAAGCAGATGCAGGGTGGTGTCTAGGCGTCTCCCCAGCCCTGGCATCGAGGCTGCCCCTGGCAACGACCACACCAGAGAAGATAACTGCAGCCTGGCCTGCAGAAGGAGCATCCCCAGGCCTCAGCGAGTCCTCACATGGCTGGATAGTCACCGACTTGTCCTGGGCAAGCCGGTAGCACCTGCCCTGCAGAACTGAGAGCTGTCCCTGGCTCAGGAGCAGAGCTCGAGTTTTCGTCAGAATCCACTTAATTACTGGCAGGAGGCTGGATTCCATGTGAGCTCCGGGGGAGACAGTGCCTGCAGTGCTCCCAACACTGCCCTTGGGGCCTGGCACATAGTAGGTGCTCAACAAACCTTCACTGGATGGATGAAAAGACACCACTTCTGCCCTCGGGGGCTCCCAGTCCCCTGGAATCTGAATTATTTTATCACCTGGGCATTTGGATGTGTGAGTGAGTGTGTGCGTCTGAGGATGAGTTGTGCATGTGAGTGTGAATCGTGTGTGGGGCTTTGTGAACGTGAGTCGTGTGGGGTGTGGATTGTGCGCAGGTATGAGTTGTGAGTATGGACCATGTGAGGGTCGCTGTGCCCTGGATGGGGTCACGGATGAACTTAGGTAAAGAGCACTATGTGTGGAGTGTTGAACGCGAAAGAGTGACAGGTGACCCTGCATTTCCACGAGTGAACACACTGGACCCCACCGTGGGGCAGGCGGTCCTGGGTGCCCCGGCTCTGCCTGGAGATGAGATGGCCTCAGATGCCCCTGGCTTCCCGAGACAGGGGTGGAGCCCAGCCCCTAGGCATACTGCAGGACCCCAGACCTCACCCCAACACAAGCCGGCCCGCCATGGGGGTCAGAGGGGCGCTCTGGGCCCCGACCTCTGGCCACACGCCCCTGCCCTGGGCCAGCCCCCGCCCTAGCCCAGAGCGCACCTGTCTCGGCAGCTGGGTGTGTCTGGACCCCTGGGACTTGCGCCTGCCCTCGCGGCTGGGGCCCCCTGTGCTGGGCACCGGTTGCCGTGATGACAGGCTGCTCTGCGCCTACTGCGACTCTGCAGAGGCGAAGGGACACTGCCCCTGCCTGGCAGGGAGCCTGTCCCTCACCTAAATAGCACTCCTTTTCTTGTTAGGCTCTCGGTGAACACGAGGGGACTTTTCACACAGGGGCAGAGGTCGCAGGGCTGTGGACACCACGGGCGTGGACGGTGGGCTGGGGTGGAAGCCCATGGCTAGGCCGCGGTCACCCGGGCAGAGCCACAGGCCAGGGACGCACGTTTCCAGTGCTGGGTGTGGACACTGGGCAAAGCCATCTCCCCGGGGGGAGCTCGGGCAGCTCCCTGCCCCCACGGGGCGGGAGGGCTCAGAGGGGCTTCAGGGGGACAAGGTCACAAGGTGGGTGGCAGAAGGACCGGAGAGTGAACTCAGTCCCAGGGCTGAGGCGAGTGCCTGAGCGCCCGCATGCTGGGGAAGGGCGCCTGTGTCTTCCCTGGGCGTCGCTTCCTGGAGGACGTGCTTGGCGAGGCTGGGTGGCCTGGGTATGAGAGGTTCTGCTCCTGGCCTTGGACCTGCCAGGCCTGGCGTGTGCTCTGTATGTGTCTGTGTGCACTCCAGGTACATCTGCATGTGTGCACACACCTGTGTGTGTATGTATGGGTGTGAGGGTATGTGTGTGCACGTGTATATATGTATCTGAGTATGTGTGCACGCGTTTATGTGTATATCTGTTTGTGTATGTATATGTATGTGTGTATATATGTGTGTGCATGTGTGTATACGTGTGTGCACTCCATGCACATCTGCATGTGTGCACACACCTGTGTGTGTGTGTGAGGGTATGTGTGTGCATGTGTATATATGTATGTGAGTATGTGCGCATGTGTTTATGTGTGTATCTGTTCGTGTATGTATATGTATGTGTGTATATGTGTGCATGTGTGTATACGTGTGTGCACTCCATGCCCATCTGCATGTGTGCACACACCTGTGTGTGTATGTATGGGTGTGAGGGTATGTGTGTGCATGTGTATATATGTATGTGAGCATATATGCACGTGTTTATGTGTGTATCTGTTTGTGTGTGTATACGTATGTGTGTGTATATATGTGTGTGCATGTGTGTATACGTGTGTGTGCACTCCATGCACATCTGCATGTGTGCGCACACCTGTGTGTATATGTATGTGTGCACGTGTATATGTGTATGTGAGTATGTGCGCACATGTTTATATGTGTATCTGTTAGTGTATATGCATGTGCATGTGTGTTTATGTGTGTGTGCATGTGTATATGTGTGTGTGTGTGTGTGTGTATGAGACGTGTGTACGTACCCCCCACTAACACACACTGGGGCAGCTGGCCTCATCTTTCTCAAGAAGGCCTAGAAGTGACCCCGGGCCTGCTGCTCTTGAGGCCGAGGGAGAGTCCTGCGTGTCCACGGCCCCAGCCCTGTGCCCAGGCCTGGCTCCTGAGCTCCTCTCCAGGCCCTGGCCCGGGGCTCCCGTCTGCAGCCGCTGGCCCTGGTGGATCCCCCGCCCGGCTGCAGGCCTCCTGGTCCCTCTGCCGACTCACAGCCAACCTGCAGGCTGGCGAGAGTGGCTGCAGACGCACCGCGGAACGCTGAGGTGATGGATCCCAAATCATTAGGCTTTCGTTGTATTTTTGAATGAGCATTAAAATTCGTCTCTGGGAAATGTTGAACAGCAAATGAACAAAGCCCCGGAACAGCCCTAATCCGTCTCCTTAATGCGTGCACCAGAGGGTGCTGTGCAAACGGCTCTGACCGGGAACAGTCACCATTCCCAAATACATTGAGGTTCCATTAAAAAAAAAAAAAGCAAAAATGCCTTACTGTAGATTTCTGCTTCCCTCTAGAAGAAAAAACACGATACTCTTTTAAGCTGCAACAGTGAAAAAAAAAAAAACATGTGAAATATGTGATGTGGTGTTTTTACCAACTGTCTAAATAAAGGTTTAGTGAGTCACTATGGAAAACAGAAAATCTTTCTTTATTTTAAGAGCTGCAGTTTAAGAGTTTTTTTTTTTTTTTTAAATGCAAAAGCTTCCCTTAGGTTTGTAACTTAAACATTGCCCATCTGCTAGATTCTCCCCTGGCCTGAATTTACAGCAAATCTGAGGTTTTATTTTTCAAAAGATACACTTTAAAAATGTGCTGTTTTGGCCAGCAGCATCCACACGGAGGGAGAGCGGCACTCTCATCCATATGCACCCAGAATGTGAGAAGTGGGACCACCGTCCGGAGCTGAAACCCAGTGGGGTGGAGAGGGGCAGGAGAAGAGGTCCCCTCCCAACCGGGGCCTGTTTCCCAAAGTCACAGAGGAAAAGCGAGGGGACCACAACTCCTAAGTGTCTGCCTGGTGACCTGGGAATAGATGGCCATCCCCACTGGCCCAACAGTGCAGCTCTGAGTCCGGCCCTCACATATTAGCTCCTTACTTTCAAAGAATACCCTCCACCTTTTGCATCCTCCAGATTTTTGCCCCAAATGCTCCAGTTTACTGGTATCTTATGCCGATTGAAAATGCACCTCATTTTTTTTTTTAATGAAGTAGAATCAATTGACATGACTTGAGACATTAAATCTAAGTATTGGAGCTTCAAAGGGGGCTTCCCTGGGGGCTCAGGTGATAGAGAATCTGCCTGCGAAGCAGGAGAGCTGGGTTCGATCTCTGGATTAGGAAGATCCCCTGGAGAAGGGAATAGCTACCCACTCCAGTATTCTTGCCTGGAGAATCCCGTGGACAGAGGAGCCTGGCGGGTTACAGTCCATGGGAGTCACAGAGAGTCGGACACAACTGAGTGACTTTCACTTTCACTTTTTCACGAGCGTCTAAGGCCCAGGTAGTTATCATGACTCCACCTTGCATCTTTGTCTTGGGGTCCCGTTATTAATGAAGTCATTCACTTTCGTAAATGCAACCACACAAGTGTTCCCAACCACATCTATAAAACGATTTAATGCACTTTTTGAAACCAGGCATCTTACAGCCATCATAATTGCAGTTTTACTAGACCTTTAAATGAGAAGCAGCCACTTACAAAGCTTTGATGTGGGAGCTGATCAGACAAGTAAAACACACAGCCATGATTTATGGGGCTGTGTACCACACGTGTGCCACCGTAAGCCTGCTGTGGCCTGGGTGGGACATCGTGCTAGGTACACAGCTTTGTGCCACTTTCAGGTTATGAGCGGTAAAGAGAAAAATGCTGGATTTTACAGGAAAATCATATTCATAAATCTCCTGCAGTGAATTACAGTATAACTCAAAGCTGTCTCTGTTTGCTGCAACGAATTCAGTTCTGTTTTTTAGCGCAGAAGCGGGAAGCACAAACCCCAAAGTGGGAGCCCCTCCCTCTGCACACGTGTTCCAGCCCATTCACAGTGATCGCAGGGCAGCTTCACGGCGTGCCCGGGGGTCTGGGGTCTTTCATCTTCCCCACTCCAGGGTCCGGCTGCTGATGGCCCCGGGGACCTCCTTGGGTGTCCAAGGCCCTGTCCTGGGCACTTTTGTCCTCTTGGTGTGGGCAGCGCCGCCTCCCAGCCCCCGAGGCGGATTGTCCCACAGAAGCCTGCTCAGTCCTGGGCTGCCCTCACAGGACCCAACTGCTCTGCTTTCTTCATTTTGGTATCACTGGGGGTGGTTTGTCTTTAAACAGTGAGGGGACATGTTTTCATACTTTAGACATCTGTGATCTAGCTAAATGACATCAAAGCATACTTGCTCGGGTAGTAATGCCCCTTCCAGGGGGTCTTCTCCAGGAAGCCTGCTACTCTGGGCAGACCCCAATCCTGCCGCTTAGCCGTCTGGCCTCCTGGGTCACCCAGGCTCTCCGCTCTTCACCTGTCGGGGGGATGGCTGCGCCCACCACAGGGCCTCCAGGAGCCGACACACACAGGCTTCAAGCCCGGAAGCAGGGCCTGGGTCTCCGGGGGGTGGGTGCCCTGTGGACCTGCGAGCCTCCTGCCTCCCCTCGTCGCGTACCCCTAATCCTAGATGCCCATTTCCTCCTGCACATTTCCCTGCTGGGCTGGAGAGATGCCGCATGGCTCCCAAGCCCCCAGCCCCTTGGTGGCATCTGGCTGACCACTCACAGCCCGAGACGTCCTCCCCTTGGCTGTGCGGTCTTGAGGTCTGCTTATTGCAAATCCCAATACTCTGGCCCGATTCCCCTTTCTTGGAACAATACCGGGTGGCTCTCTCTTAATCGTCCAGACACTGCCCGCCTGGGGACGGAGCGCCTTGACTCAGAACTTCTCCCGCCTCCATGTAACCCTGGGGCCGCCCAGCACCTTGCAGGAGAATTTGGACAGTGACTCATGGGGAATAGATCACCGTTCTCCCTCAAGGTGGGCCTCGGGCCACAGCCCTAATACTGCCCAGGACTCTTCCTGCTGGGACCCCAGGATGTCCGGGACTTCCTCCCGGAAGCGCTCACGGTGCCCAGGGGCCTCCACGGATGGCACTCAGGGATGGCTGTGTTCCCAGACCAGGCTGGAACATGCAGAGGGAAGCCAGGTGTCCTCTGAAGGCTTGCAGCCAAGGGCCACAATGCCCCCTGAAGAGAATCAGCCCCCTGGCCACTGGCCACCCTGCTTGGGGACTGAGAGGCCTGATGCTGTGGGGGCTGCAGTCACGGCAGGTTCGGTCAACCCCCCAGCTGGCACAGATCAAAGCTCCGACTGTGCAAAGGGAGATCAGCTAACTGAGGTCCACATAGCGGACGGCCGTGTGTCCATCCAGGGGGGTTGCAGGCCCCAGCCGTCCACCACCCCTGATGCCCTGGGCCCTGGCCTCCTGCCGCCAGCTTGCACTTGAGGGCGCAGCCCACGCTGCCCCTGGAGGAGGGTCTTCTGTTCCCCCTTCCAGGTCCCAAGCTCAGCCCTAGCCCGACTCAGTCTCTTGCTGCCTCCAGCTTGACGTATGTGCCCAGCAGGACCACCAAAAGGCTGGGGCATCCTGGGGGGCAGCTGGAAGGTGGGCTGGGAGCAGGAATTCCAGGCACGAAGTGCTGTCGCCCTCCAGGAGCCAGGCCAAGGGGGCTGGGAGCTGAGGGGCGCAGAGCCACAGGAGACCCGCAGGGCCTGGCTCTTGAGAAGGTGGCGAGGATGAGCCGTGGCGGTGCTGAGGACGTGTGCGCTGGTCAGTTTTCTGCATCCAGCAGGCTCGGTCGTGGTGCCCAGGTTTTGTCAAACAGCGGTCATCGCTGTGGAGGTTGTTTCTCAGGTGTGGTCAGTGCTGCAGTCAGGAAACACTGGTGAAGCTGATAATTGTGTGTGTGTGTTGCGCAGTTGTGTCCAGCTCTTTGCGACCCTGTGGACTGTAGCCCAGCGGGCTCCTCTGTCCATGGGGTTTCCCAGGCAAGAACACTGGAGTGGGTTGCCCTGCTCTTCTCCAGGGAATCTTCCTGACCCAGGGACCGAACCTGGGTCTCTTGCATTGTAAGCGGATTCTCCACCGTCTGAACCACCAGGGAAGCTGGTCACTCTCCCCGATGTTAGAGTAGTTTCTCATCCGGTCAGAGGGGGCTGTCAGAGCCGAGACAGGATTCCTGAAGAAGAAAGTTTCTCCTCCAGACTCAGGACCATCATGGCCACTGCCCCAGGTCTCGGTGGATTCCACTTGCCCTAATCTCTAATCAGTTAGGAGGGTCTGCAGGACTGCCCCCTGAGTCTCTAGGCTGCCCCCTTGCCCCGCAGATTTCTCACTCACCAGCCTCCACCATCACACAAACTGATTCCTGGAAATAGACCTCTCTGTCTCGCTCTTTTCCTCTGGAGCCTCTGAACCAAAGCAACACCCAGAACCAGAAAAACCTCAATTTGGTTGGCAATTGTTTGGAGCAAAAAGGGACCCCACCGATTTGCTTGGCATTTGCACAAGGGAGCAAGGGCACCTTTGAAGTCTAAACCTTACCTTTCAAGTTTCTGTCTGTTGGACCTTCAGGGTATGATTGCTAACCCACTAAAAACCAGTGATTACCCTAGAAATGACGCTGAGCCATTAAAGAAAGATACTATTTTTAAAAAGCTAATTCACACACGCACGCATACACTCCTGTGCACGCTGGTGGCACACAGCTGAATTTAGATTGAAGAAATATTTTCTGATAGAAGTCAGGCTTGATAAAAGGAATGCACACTGCCATGTGTGAAAGTACGTATTAATAATTAAGCCATGCGATCATTACCTCAGGATATTATTTCTTAAATATCTCTTGCAAAGGCAATATGATTACATATGAATGATATCAATTTTCTACCAACAAAAAAAAATCTGCAGAAATAGGAATTGAATTACACTGTCCAATTTGCTGTAAAGTTCACTGTATGTGGAGAAATTAATCAAAGCTACCACCACCCATTTTTATGGGAACATAAAATGATGTGAACTTCCATTTTTAATAAAGATGCATAGCACTTTTATGAAGACTGACTAATAACACTATAATGAACTGAAAAGCTACTGATATATTAAGAATGAAAATTTTGAGGAGTGTATTTACTGAGACTTTTTCATGGAAGGCCGTATTTCTCTGAAGTCTCTATTTGAATCATTGTAAACCAGAGGCGGAATTTCAAGGGAGAACACAGCCTGAGCGCCATGCAACTTTATCGTCGAGACGTGACTCACTCAAGGCTGGAGAACAGGGTTTGGTCTGCGGGGACGCAGGCGTGGGGGTGGGGAGGGGGCACCGCTCAGAGCTCTCAGCCAGCGGTTTCCTGGGACAGAACCCCCGGAAGATCGCGGGGAGGGAACACTTTCCTTGGCTCCTCACTGTGGCATCCTTGGTGCTACTGTCTCTACACTAATCCAGGTAGGATGGCCTTGTCTCGCCTCCAAACCTGACATGTTCACTCTAAAGCAAACGCCCTCAACCAGTTTCCAGGCACGCATTTCTGAGTTGTGGTTTGTGCCTGCCATCACACTGACCAGCTCTGGGCAGATGGATGCCTCTTGCATTCGTCTCTAATTCGGAGGAACTGCAGGACTGAAAATATCCAAGAGCCAGGTCTCAGGATGCCTGCAGCCAGCCCAGGGAAGCATGCTTTATTTCAATTTTTTAAAAACTTATTTGTTTTGTATTCGGGTATAGCTGATTAACTATGTCATAATAGTTTCAGGTGAACTGCAAAGGGACTCAGCCATACATACCCATGTATCCATTCTCCCCCAAACTCCCCTCCCATCCAGGCTGCCACGTAACACTGGGCAGATTCCATGTGCCGCACAGTAGGTCCTTGTTGGTTATCCATTTGAAATACAGCAGTGTGTACATGTCCGTCCCGGGTTGCACGTCGATCCCAAACTCCCTACTTATCCTTTCCTTTACCCTGACAACCGGAAGTTCGTTCTCTAAGCCTGTGTCTGTTTTCATTTTGTAAGTTCATTTGTATCATTTCTTTTTAGATTCCACATATAAGGGATGTCATACTTACTTCACTCAGTGTGACAGTCTCTCAGTCTATTATTTCATTCTTTCTCATGGCTGAGTAATATTCCATTGTATAAACGTACCACATCTTCTTTATCCGTTCCTCTGTCAATGAGCATTTAGGTTACAGGGAGGCGTGCTTTAAACCAATAACACCAGCGCTGGACCCGGAACCATCCCAACAAAGTTATTCAAATCTCCATTTTTCAGTTTTTTTTACCCCATTTTTACAGAACAAAAAATTTCATACACACTTACTATAAAATTTTGGAAATACAGAAAAATGTAAGAGGAACAAAATAACAAAGTTCCAAAATTCTCCTTCCTGGAGATCACGTTCATTAGCATGTTAACATTCTCGTGTGTTTCATTTGCACACACATGTGCACAATTTTGCATACAGACACATGTATATGGTTGTTACCAAACATTCTCATATCTTTTTTTACTTTTTAAATTTAATTTTGAGTGGTTAAGTCCTATTTGTAGTTCAAAACCAGAAAATAGAAACTGACTTTTGCCCTAACATTTTGTGGTATTTTTCCAGGCCACTAATGTTGCATAAACATGTCTTTTCACGGCTCCAAAATACAGTGTATATGGCTGCATGTAATTTCCAGAGGCATCCCGCTATGGAGAGGTGTTCAGGTTGTTTGCTGTTTTCATGTTTGTAATTTCCCAGGCATGTTTGTAATTTCTCAGGCAGTGAACATCTTGAGCTGGTATCCTTCCTCTGGTTGGATTACATCACAGCCTTCCAAGGCCGGGGGAGGGGGTGGGGAGGAGCCACAGGGAGGCCGCCCCCTCCCACCCTGGAGACACACTGGCTCCCCGTGCCGGCTCCTGCCTCTGCTGCAGCCCTGAGGCCTTAATGGGATGGGGTTGGACGCCCCAGGAATCCTAGTCTCTTTGATTCCTGTGTTGTAGCTCCATGAACGAATGCCCCTCAAAGGTCTTGAGTGGCAGGGTAACGGCTGCTGCCCTGGGGGCAACTCGTCCCCCACCTTCCCAAGGCCCATCTGTGCTCTGGGAGAGCTTGGAGGCAGTTAAAACCAGACCACGGGGGATTTGGGAGCCCCCAAGACCTACGGGGTGCTCTAGCCCTGTTTAATAGGTGAGGAAAGAGTCATTGAGAAAAGTGCCCCAAGTTTGCCTGGCCGGTTGGCAGCAGCAGCAGCAGCAGCAGGACCTAAGCCAGATCTCGTGACCGTGAGGCCGTCTGGTCACGTGGGCGCCCTCAACTCCCGGTGCTCAGCTCAGCACACCCGGCTTCCCAGGAAGGCAGAGCCTTTCCAGCCCAGGGCTTCCTAGGGACCCCGCTCCCCTCCCCCTCCCCGCCCCTCCCCCTCCCGGGGTCCCCTCCCTCTAGACACCCCCTCCCCTCCCCTCTCTTCTGCTCAGCCCTGCCCCCGGTCCCACTGTCTGTCTCTCTGTATGCCTCTCAGCCCCTGACTCTCTCTGGCTCAGTCTCTCTCCATTTTTCTCTTGTCTGTGTGTCTGTCTCTCCATCTTTCTCTCTCTGTCTCTCTCTCCATCTCTCTCTGTGTCTCTCTTCCATCTCTCCATCTCTCTCCATCTCTGTCTCTCTCTGACTCAGTCTCTCTCCATCTTTGTCTGTCTGTCTGTCTCTCTCTCCATCTCTGTGTTTCTGTCTCTCTATCTCTCTCTGTGTCTCTCTCCCATCTCTCTCTCTGTCTTTGTCTCTCTCCCACACGTTCTTGCAAAGGCAATTCTCTCCACCTGGAAGTTCTCTCCTCCCTCCCAACCCCAAGCCTCACGCACATGATAAACTCCTCCTCATCCTTCACCTTCAAATGTCTCCCCCTCCGGGAATCTTCCCTAACCTTTCCAGACAGAGGTAAATGCCGTCTCCTCAGGCCACGTGGTACACATGGTGATCTGTCTCCCCTCCGGGCGTTGGGACTGTGGGGCTCATGTTCTGACTCGGGGCTCAGCAAAGAGTCTGGTCGAAATCAGGTCCAGGTGCGTGCGTGGTGAGCAGTGGATTTAAGTGAAGACTTGCTCGGGGGAGACGGAGGCTTCTCCAGGCTGAGTCACGAGCAGCCACGTGAAGGAAGCTGCTCCCACAAGTGAGGTCAAGGTAGCGCCTCCAAGTCCTTCTCGCTGCCTCCAAAGGACTCTCCGGTTTGGAGTCAGACACGGGCTCTAGGCTAGGAGACCCTGAGAGAGTCCCTTCTCAGAATCGCAGTCTGCCTTTCTGTGAAACGGGAGTAGTGTCTGCACTCTGCAGTGGCTGGAGCGAGTCTCGAATAAGGATCTTCACAAACGGAGCCCAACATTCTGCTGGCTGGTATTACGGCTGTTATCATGTCTCAGATCATCCCACTGACCCACAGAGTCACGGTCCTCCAAAGACGCTCTGGTCCCAACACCCTGAACCTGTGACTATGCTCCTTTCATGGCAGGAGGACCATGATTAGGGTCTGGAGATGGAGCGTGTCCTGGGAGACTTGATGTCCCCACCAAGATCCTCCCAGGGGGCAGAGACCAAAGAAAGAAGGAGACGGGACAACAGACACGGGAGCCAGAGAGAGGTCAGGAGAGGCTGGCTTTGAAGATGGAGAGGGGGCCATGAACCAGCAGGAAGCTTCTAGAAGCTTGGGACGGGTGAGCACACGGACTCCCCCCCAGAACTTCCAGAACAAATAGCCCTGCAAACCAGTTTTGGACTTCCACCTCCGAAATGTAACATAGCACGATTGTGTTACTTTAAGTGTCTAAATTTGTGACAATTCATTACGAGCAGCTGTAGGAAACTCAGACAGCTCTCCTGTCCAGAAAAGTTTGGTGGGTTCCCACCACCTGTGGGAGGAATTCCAATCTCTTTATTGGAACATTTGGGACAACAAACACTTCCTAAAAGCTGGGCCGTCCCCCACTGATCACATCTTTCCTGTCACTACAGGAGGCTGGTCTGATGAGCTGCAGGGCAACAGGAAAGAGTACCTGAAATGAGGCTCCCAGACGTTCAGAAGTGTGAGCCCGCACCCCGGCGCCACCCGTGGAGGTCACCACAGCAGTGGGCAGCGGTCCTCCCGCCCCCAGGACACAAAGCCTCTCCCTATGCCTCAGGCCAGTTCGGACTGCCCCCCAGGGATGCCAACCCGTCCTCCGCCAGCGACCCCAACCACTCTCCTGGGCACGGGTCTCTCTTATGAGACACACCACCTCCTGCTTCCTCCTGTGTCAGGAGATGCCCAGGCACCCGGCAGAGCCACGCCCACGAGGTCCGAAAGGTGACCTGGTGTACACGTGCGTGAGAGACGCGGAGAGATGACCTGGTGTACACGTGCGCTAGAGACGCGGAGAGGTGACCTGGTGTACACATGCGCGAGAGACGCGGAGAGGTGACCTGGTGTACACGTGCGTGCGAGACGCGGAGAGGTGACCTGGTGTACACGTGCGAGAGAGACACCGAGAGGTGACCTCGTGTACACGTGCGCGAGGGATGCGGAGAGGTGACCTGATGTACACGTGCGCGAGAGACGCGGAGAGGTGACCTCGTGTACACGTGCGCGAGAGACGCGGAGAGGTGACCTCGTGTACACGTGCGTGAGAGACGCGGAGAGGTGACCTCGTGTACACGTGCGCGAGAGACGCGGAGAGGTGACCTCGCGTGCCCATGTGTGAGAGACACGGAGAGGTGACCTCGTGTACACGTGCGCGAGAGACGCGGAGAGGTGACCTCGTGTACACGTGCGTGAGAGACACGGAGAGGTGACCTCGTGTACATGTGTGTGAGAGATGAGCTGGTGGACAAACGGGTCGCTCCAAGCCTGGGAGGCCAGACACCAGCAGGCGGCACCAGATGGCTCTCCTCGGGAGAATGCAGGGGCCAGGCGCGAGCAAACGGCCCCCGGGGAGGAGGCCGCCTGAGGGCGCCCGACGCTCCCCTCCAGCATCATCATACACGGTGGCACTTCCCACATTTCTGGAGTCGCTGGAGTTTCCCACAGGCGTGTGTTACTTCTGTAATCTTAATTTTCAGAATAAAATCTTCTAATAAAATGACCAAGTAGACAGTTAACCTTACACAGCACCTTACAATGGCCTTTAAAAAAAATTAGCCTGAATTCCAGGCCCACGCCCATGTCACTCGATGTCTTCCCAAAGGGGAGAAAATGAGTTAACCACTAGCAGCTCTGCTACAAACAGGAGAAGCCCACACGATTTAAATTAATGATTTATTCCTCTAAAGACAGCGTGGGATCTATCATGGCCCTGATAAGCCGCAGCGACTCCTCTATCTGCATATAGCTGCGCAGCACTACAATATCTGGCAGGGAATATGGAAACAAGAATCAATTTTTCCTAGTTTCGAGCCTATCTCCTGAGTCTGAGATATGTCTGGCTTGTTTTTCAAATACCGCTGCGAGGGATGCCGGCTCCCCTCCCCGGGAGGCCGGCAGCCGGCCGGTGAGCGGGTTACCTGTCGTGTGCACGGGTTCCCTCGCTCGGAACACGCAGCCCTTCCCCAAGAGGCAGACGGCCCCCTCGGAAGGGTCTGGGCGAGTGTGTGACAATTACCATCGCTTACCACCACAACAATCGCATGGAAACACCTCCTCGCCAACAGATCCTTTTGCTTGCTGCTCTTCTGTTCCTTCTGGTGGTGGAACGCAGCTCCGCCTCAGGCTGAGGTGCCCCCAGGGGTGCAGGCGCTCCCGTGGGGAGACGCTATTGCTTCTCTCGGTCGTTTTGGCTGAATCAACAGCACAGCTTTTTTGTTTGTTTTTCTTCTTTTCTTTATTTTTTGAAACAATTTTTTTTTTTTTTTGCAAAGCCTTATGTTCAATTGGGGAAATGAGTAAATTTTGTCCATCCCAATGTGGTTGAATAAATACAAATCCTCTTTCCTTTCTTCCTTGTCTTCTTTTTGTGTGTGCATACTCAGTTGGGTCTGCCTCTTTGCAACCCCATGGACTGTAGCCCGCCAGGCTCCTCTGTCCATGCGATTCTCCAGGCAAGAATCCTGGAGTGGGTTGCCACTTCCTCCTCCAGGAGATCTTCCCGATCCAGAAATCAAACCCGCATTTCCTGCATTGCGGGCAGACGCTTTACCACTGAGCCTTGGGAGCTTTCCTCCTGCCTTCTTGACCAAGTCCGAACACCAGGTCCCTGAGCCACGCACACCGGGAAGGATGGAAGCTCCCGAGGAGAAATAAAATATAGGACATGGGTTGGACCCCTCTGTCTACATCCCTGTGGAGTCGCTTACACCTCGGGCAACTTCTGTTTGCTTTTTTTTGGAAGCTGGTCAAGTGTTTCCTCCCCACTCCTAAAGTGATCCAGACACTGAGACATGGGATGCTTCTGCTGAGGCCCTGTCGTGGAGAGCCTTCAGGGCAGGTGCATCACGGGAGCAACCCCGGCGCCCCGGGGCTCAGTCAGTGCAGGTCAGGGACGTGCCGTTGAAGCCGGCAGAGGGGCCCCGCGGCTGTGCTTGCTCCTGGGTTCAGCCATCCTGGCACATCTGCGGGGCCGGCGGCCAGTGCGTGACTGGTTTGAAGCTTGTATGGAAGTCTTCTTCCCTGGAACCTTCTCAGGGTCTGAACTCCATCTTCAGGGTTGACTCATCAGTTCCCTGAGATCAGAATGGGAGGAATGTATCATGCCTCTCTGTCATGGATGTTTCGGCTTAAACAGGTGAAATGAATGAACGTCACAACTCCCTGGGAAGAGGGGCTCCCTCCCAGCCCTCCTGCTCCTCCCCTGGAGCAGGCGAACTGCTGTTGTCCTTCCAGCCAGAGATGCTCCTATCACTCCCCCTCGGAGCTCCCGCACCCTGAGATCGCTGCCCCTCCCCACCCTCTCCCAGCGCCCTGTGCCTCTAGACACCAGGGCCCTCGTCACTAGGAAGTGACTGTGCTCACGGCGGGCTTGCCCCAGCAGAAGTTGGGGGGCAGGGTCTTCTGGAAGGAGCTTCTGGGCCTTGCACCCCCATTTGTTCATTCATTCCTTCATGCATTCCTCACACTTTAATTCCCAGTCACTCTCCATCGGTCTCTGTTTGCCAGGCTAGCCTGCCTACGATTTGGTGGACACTTGGCCAAAGGGGCTAAATTAATGACTGAGTGGGAGAGAACTGTGGAATTTCAGAACTGTAGAGGCCTTGAAATGATCCATTCCAGATCTAACCAAACCATGGCAACTCAGAGATGAGTAAAGAGTGTGACTGCCAACCCTGCGGTGAGAGCAGGTTTAGTTTTGTTCAGGAATGCCAGGCTGTCTTCTCAGTGGCTGCAGAGTTTTGCATTCTTCAGTTCAGTTCAGTTACTCAGTCGTGTCCAACTCTTTGCGACCTCATGAATCGCAGCATGCCAGGCCTCCCTGTCCATCAACTCCTGGAGTCTACCCAGACCCATGTCCTTCAAGTCAGTGATGCCATCCAGCCATCTCATCCTCTGTCGTCCCCTTCTCCTCCTGCCCCCAATCCCTCCCAGCATCAGGGTCTTTTCCAATGAGTCAACTCTTCCCATGAGGTGGCCAAAGTATTGGAGTTTCAGGTTCAGCATCCATCCTTCCAAAGAACACCCAGGACTGATCTCCTTTAGGATGGACTGGTTGGATCTCCTTGCAGTCCAAGGGACTCTCAAGAGTCTTCTCCAACCCCACAGTTCAAAAGCATCAATTCTTCGGTGTTCAGCTTTCTTCACAGTCCAACTTTCACATCCATACATGACCACTGGAAAAACCATAGCCTTGACTAGATAGACCTTTGTTGGCAAAGTAATGTCTCTGCTTTTAAATATGCTATCTAGGTTGGTCATAACTTTCCTTCCAAGGAGTAAGCGTCTTTGAATTTCATGGCTGCAATCACCATCTGCAGTGATTTTGAAGCCCCCCCAAAATAAAATCTGACACTGTTTCCACTGTCTCCCCATCTATTTCCCATGAAGTGATGGGACTAGATGCCATGATCTTAATTTTCTGAATGTTGAGCTTTAAGCCAACTTTTTCACTCTCCTCTTTCACTTTCATCAAGAGGTTCTTTAGTCCTTCTTCACTTTCTGCCATAAGGGTGGTGTCATCTGCATATCTGAGGTTATTGATATTTCTTCTGGCAATCTTGATTCCAGCTTGTGCTTCATCTAGCCCACCATTTCTCATGATGTACTCTGCATATAAGTTAAATAAGCAGAGTGACAATATATAGCCTTGACATACTCCTTTTCCTATTTGGAACCAGTCTGTTGTCCCATGTCCAGTTCTAACTGTTGCTTCCTAACCTGCATACAGGTTTCTCAAGAGGCAGGTCAGGTGGTCTGGTATTCCCAGCTCTTTCAGAATTTTCCACAGTTTATTGTGATCCACACAGTCAAAGGCTTTCGCATAGTCAATAAAACAGAAATAGATGTTTTTCTGGAACTCTCTTGCTTTTTCCATGATCCAGCAGATGTTGGCAATTTGATCTCTGGTTCCTCTGCCTTTTCTAAAACCAACTTGAAGATCTGGAAGTTCATGGTTCATGTATTGCTGAAGCCTGGCTTGGAGAATTTTGAGCATTACTTTACTAGCGTGTGAGATGAGTGCAATTGTGCAGTATTTTGAGCATTCTTTGGGATTGCCTTTCTTTGTGATTGGAATGAAAACTGACCTTTTTCAGTTCTGTGGCCACTGCTGAGTTTTCCAAACTTGCTGGCATATTGAGTGCAGCACTTTCACAGCATCATCTTTCAGGATTTGAAATAGCTCAACTGGAATTCCATCACCTCCACTAGCTTTGTTTGTAGTGATGCTTTCAAAGGCCCACTTGACTTCACATTCCAGGATGTCTGGCTCTAGGTGAGTGATCATACCATTGTGATTATCTGGGTCATGAAGATCTTTTTTGTACAGTTCTTCTGTGTATTCTTGCCACTTCTTCTTAATATCTTCTGCTTCTGTTAGGTCCATACCATTTCTGTCCTTTATCGAACCCATCTTTGCATGAAATGTTCCCTTGGTATCTTCAATTTTCTTGAAGAGATCTCTAGTCTTTCCCATTCTATTGTTTTCCTCTATTTTTTTGCATTGATCACTGAGGAAGGCTTTCTTATCTCTCCTGCTATTCTTTGGAACTCTGCATTCAAATGGGAATATCTTTCCTTTTCTCTTTTGCTTTTCACTTCTCTTCTTTTCACAGCTATTTGTAAGGCCTCCTCAGACAGCCATTTTGCTTTTTTGCATTTCTTTTCCATGGGGATGGTCTTGATCCTTGTCTCCTGTACAATGTCATGAATCTCCACCCATAGTTCATTAGGCACTCTGTCTATCAGATCTAGTCCCTTAAATCTATTTCTCACTTCCACTCTATAATCATAAGGGATTTGATTTAGGTCATACCTGAATGGTCTAGTGGTTTTCTCCACTTTCTTCAATTTCAGTCTGAATTTGGCAAGAAGGAGTTCATGATCTGAGCCACAGTCAGCTCCTGATCTTGTTTTTGCTGACTATATAGAGCTTCTTCACCTTTGACTGCAAAGAATATAATCAGTCTGATTTCGGTGTTGACCATCTGGTGATGTACATGTGTAGAGTCTTCTCTTGTGTTGTTGGAAGAGGGTGTTTGCTATGATCAGTGCATTCTCTTGGCAAAACTCTATTAGCCTTTGCCCCGCTTCATTCTGTACTCCAAGGTCAAATTTGCCTATTACTCCAGGTGTTTCTTGACTTCGTACTTTTGCATTCCAGTCCCCTATAATGAAAAGGACACCTTTTTTGGGTGTTAGTTCCAGATGGTCTTGTAGGTCTTCATAGAACCGTTCAACTTCAGCTTCTTCAGCATTACTGGTTGGGGCATAGACTTGGAATACTGAGATATTGAATAGTTTGCCTTGGAAACAAACAGAGATCATTCTGTCGGTTTTGAGATTGCATCCAAGAACTGCATTCCATACTCTTTTGAGACCATGATGGCTATTCCATTTCTTCTAAGGGATTCCTGCCCACAGTAGTAGATATAATGGTCATCTGAGTTAAATTCACCCATTCCAGTCCATTTTAGTTCGCTGATTCCTAGAATGTCGACGTTCACTCTTGCCATCTCCTGTTTGACAACTTCCAATTTGCCTTGATTCATGGACCTAACATTCCAGGTTCCTATGCAATATTGCTCTTTACAGCATCGGACCTTGCTCCTATCACCAGTCACATCCACACCTGGGTCGCGTTTTTGCTTTGGCTCCATCCCTTCATTCTTTCTGGAGTTATTTCTCCACTGATCTCCAGTAGCATATTGGGGACCTACCGACCTGGGGAGTTCCTCTTTCAGTATCCTATCATTTTGCCTTTTCTTTTTTTTTTTTCTTTTTCACGCATTTTGCCTTTTCATGCTGTTCATGGGGTTCTCAAGGAAAGAATACTGAAGTGGTTTGCCATTCCCTTCTCAAGTGGACCACATTCTGTCAGACCTCTTCACCATGACCCGACCATCTTGGGTGGCCCCACATGGCATGGCTTAGTTTCACTGAGTTAGACAAGGCTGTGGTCCTGTGATCAGATTGGCTAGTTTTCTGTGATTATGGTTTCAGGGTGTCTGGGCTCTGATGACCTCTAGCAATACCTACCGTCTAACTTGGGTTTCTCTTACCTTGGACGTGGGGTATCTCTTTACGGCTGCTCCAGCAAGGCGCAGCCCCTGCTCCTTGCCTTGGACGAGGGGTATCTCCTCACGGCCGCCCCTCCTGGCCTTGAACAAGCTCCTCTCGGCCCTCCTGCGCCCAGGCAGCCGTCGCTTATTGAGGATTCCTGTTGCTCCACATCTCTGCTGGCATTTAATGTTGTCATGCTCTCAATCTGGGCCATACTCACAAGCGTCTTAGTGCATTTTTTGAAGTATACGCCGAGCTGAATTTCCCAGTAAGCACACTTATATAACCAGGACCAGATGGAGAAATGGTACATGAGTGTTCCTGGAGACTCCTCACTCTCCCAAGGGTGTATCAGCTCCCAGAAGGGCAACCGCAATTGACTTTAAATGCCATGGATTCCTTGTCTGTTTGAACTTTAAATTTGTTGTTGTTCAGTTGCTCACTGGTGTCCAACTCTGCAACCCTATGGACTGCAGCACATTAAGCTTCCCTGTCCTTCACTATTCTTGGAACTTGCTCAGACTAACATACATTGAGCTGATGATGCCATCCAACCATCTCATCTTCTGTTGACCCCTTTTCCTGCCCTCAATCTTTCCCAGCATCAGGGTTTTTCCAATTAGTTGGCTCTTTGCATCAGGTGGCCAAAATATTGGAGCTTCAGCAGCAGTCCTTCCAATGAATATTCAGGGTTGATCTCCTTTAGGATTGACTGGTTTGATCTGTTTGCAGTCCAAGGGACTCTCAATGGTTTTCTCCAACACCACAGATTGAAAGTACCAATTCTTCGAACTTTAAATACATGGAATCATACAGTACATTCTCTCTTGGATTCTTCTGTTGTTCTTTGACCCTTCTTTGACTCATGATCACATTTATGATATCCATCCATATTCTTGTGTTCATTGTTCATTGTCATTGTTTTCATTGTGTTCAAGGTGCTTTACTTTACATGGATGGAATGTACCAGAATGTATTTATCCATTTCACTGTTGATAGATGTTTGGACTGTTTTCTGTTCTTGCCTATTGCAAAGAAAGCTGCAACAAATTTGTTTGCACATCTTTTGCTAAATATATGACATCTGCCACAGAATATGCCTCTCCTTGGCCTTTGCACTGAACACCATGCACTGAACTCGTCTTCTGTGTCCTTTCATCCCAGGATCTTTGTTCTGCTTGGGCAGCTTTGAGACCCACTTGTCCCTCTGCAGCCCTGTGAGATTACCGGAAGCTCCCACGACTCCTCCATCTCTTAGCGCAGCCCCTGCTCAGATTCTGAGGTTTTGCTTTATGTCAAGAACTTGTAATTGTCCTGAAGCAAGGAGGGGCTCATAAAATATCAGCCCTCTTCTCTGAAATTTCCTCCTCTTAGGATCATGATCTCAGTCCCCTCAGTATTTTTTTTTTCTATTTACTTATTTATTTGGCTACTCTGGGTCTTTGTTGCATCACATGGGATTTTGATCTTTGTTGCACCATAGTTGTGGCCTATGGGATCTCACTCCCCAACCAGGGATAGTACCCGTGTCCCCTGCATTGGGAGCGTGGAGTCTTAGCCAATGAACCACCAGGGAGGTCCCACACTCAGTGTCTTTAAAGGAAATAGTTATACAGAAAGAGACTCACAGACTTGAGAACAAATTTATGCTCACCAGGGAGCAAGGATGGGAGGAAGGGAGAATTAGGGAGTTGGGACAGACATGTACACACTGCTCTATTTAAAATGGATCACCAGCAAGGCCCTGCTGCCGAGAACAGGGCACTCTGCTCAGTGTTATGGAGCGGCCTGGATGGGAGGGGAGCTTGGGGGAGAATGGATACATGTGTGTGGATGGCTGAGTCCCTTAGCTCTTCACCTGAGACTATCACACATTGCTAATCGACTCTACTCCAATACAAAGTAAAAAGCTTAAAAAAAGAAATAGTTATATGTAGAGCTAATGGCCTCTCTCTTTCTTTCTCTATATCTCTCTCCTCTCTTTATTATCTATCATGTCTATCTATCTATCTCTGTCACTCTCTATCATCAATATCTCTTTTATATCTTTATCATATCTGTTTATCCTCTACTGTATGTCTGTCTATATATCTATCTGCCAGTCTCTCATCTATCTCTGTATCTAATTTTTTAAATTGTTCTTTGCAGAACAATTGATCTGCCCAAGCCAAGGCTCTGCACCCAAATGTTGCTGAACTCCTGTCTTCCTTACTCCCCTCAGGTGGTCAACTGAACACCGGGCTTGGTTGGAGACAGAAGAAACCCAACAAGACTTGTAGAAGAGTGCTTCCCAAGGGCTTTCTCTGGGACGTTGCTCCAACAAGCAGAAACACGCCCATGTAAGTTTGAGAACCTTTGTAGGTAATACTTCTTTCTTGAGGAATGACCTCACACAACTGCATATTAAGAGTTACTGGGTATCATGTGGGAAAGAAACTGGATTAACTCCTTTAAATCTGTATTTCCCAGTCCTATTCCATCATGGAACGCTTCTTTCTCAAAGCAGCCGATGGCATCCCAAGCCCACTTCGAGAAAGATGATGAAAACCACAGCTGACTAAAGTCCTGAGGAAAACTGGGTGATGGACACCCCTCACTAACAGTTACAAAATCAGGGACCCCCAGGCTAGCTTAGAGGGGACAGAACCATCTGATGAGCAGCCTGGGTCAGTCTGGAGTCAGCCTGGGGGAGGTCTGTGTCACAGGACACGACTGTGCTCAAGTCCAGAAGTTTGAATGACACATGGATCCTTTCTGGTTTTGCGCAGTGAACTGAGTTATTACTGGCTGTGATTATACTCCTTCCAAATTGCTCCCTGCAGGGCCTAACAGTTATCTCTGAGCAGACTTCTTTCCTTAGCTCTGTGGTGATACAAGGAAAATATGGGTTGGCAAAAAAAAAAAAAAACACACACACTCATGTAGGCTTTCTTGTAACATCTTACGAAAAACCCAAACAAGCTTATGACTTTGAGCGAACTCCAGGACACAGTGAAGGACAGGGCAGCCTGGTGTGCTGCAGTCCATGGGGTTCCAAGGAATCGGACACGACTTAGTGACTGAACAACAATATTTAGTGTGACAGCAGCATTTAATCAGCAACCAGTAAATGTTGAATATCCTCTTAGTTCCCAACTATTCTTGATGTTTTCCTATGCCATGGAAGGGCAAGGAAACATCCTCCTGTGGAGCCTCTTAAGCCTCAAGAGACCCACTCGGGACTCTGACCTCCAGAACTATAAGATAATAATCATGCGTGTCATTTGAACCTCTAAGCTTGTGGTGACTTGTTACAGCGGCTCATCATTGTGAGAACTTGTGCTTTTACTGGGGTGGTGGGAGGGCTTGGTGGGGCGGGGGAAGTTGTTGAGAGGCACAAGTTCCTGCTTTTGTGCTGAGACAAGGTGAGAAGGGCTGGTGGGGGGTCGGCTGGAGGCCTGGGGCCAGGAGGAAGCGCCAAGTGCCCTGCTGCCAGCCTGGCTGTGGGGAGGGCAGGGGAGAGTGTAGTCAGGGGCAACGCTGAGATGGTCCTGAGCCCCAAGGGAGGCGGCTTTTGCTAAAAAAGGGAGGTTGTGGGACTTCACACCTGCAATGCAGAAGATGCAGGAGATGTGGGTTCGATCAAGGGGTCAACAAGGTCCCCTGGAGGAGGGCATGGCAACCCACTCCAGTATTCTTGCCTGGAGAATCCCATGGACAGAGGAGCCTGGTGGACTACAGTCCATGGGATCGCACAGAGTCAGACACGACTGAAGGGACTCAGCACAGAAATATGAACTTCTACATACCATGCCTTAGCTGTGCTTCTCAACTGAAGGCTCCAAAAATCACATGGATTCTAATAAGTGAATTGGGCTTCCCTGGAGGCTAGGTGGTAAAGAACCCGCCTGCCAATGTAGGAGACTCCGGTTCGATTCCTGGGTCGGAAAGATCCCTGGAGAAGGAAATGGCAACCCACTCCAGTATTCTTGCCTGGAGAATCCCATGGGGGAGGAGCCTGGAGGGCTACGGTCCATGGGGCTGCTGAAGAGTTGGACTTGATTGAAGAGACCAGGCACCCAGGCACGCCCGTGGGACCATGAGGTTGGATGACCTTGTTTGAGAGGCCTGTGTGCATGCTAATCTTGAACAGTCTGGGGCTGGAAAGGAAGCCTGGCTGGGGATGAGGAGAGAAGTCCAACGCGGGCAGCGGGAGGGAGCCCCGTTTGCTGCGTGGACACCCCGAGGTGGAGGTCGGTGGGGTGACCCGGCCCCAGAGCCGGCTGCGCTGCGCTGGGTCTGCCGTGACCTGCTCCACCCCGTGGGTTTGCTCCGACTCACAGGTGGGCTCCGCCCCGGCGGCCGCAAGGGGTGAACACGCTCTGCACCAAGATAACGGTAAACAGCCGCACTCACGTGCTAGGAGTCTAGCGCTGAGCCCCAGGGTCAGTGCTGAGCCGGCTCTATTTAACATCTTCGCTAATTATCTGGAGAAGATAAAGACTTGTTAATTAAATTCACAGATTACACCAAATTGGGAGGTGTTGAGAAGACCAGTGATGGCAGAGAAATCACTCAAAGAGCCCAGAAATATGGACGAGAAATAAAATGAGACTCAGAGTGGAACACTGCAGGAGGACTGAACCAGAGCATATTCGTCCAAAACATTGGAATTCAATGGGCAGGAACAGCCAGGAAGGGAGAAATGCTTAAAAAAGGCCTATGGGTGATGTCGGACGACAAATTAATTATAATTCTACTAGACGGTTCTGCAGCAAAATGGTCCAGGGTGGTTTCAAACTCATCCTTACAGGCCTCATTAGCTTGGGATGAGCTCATAATCTCTTTCTCCCTCTATACACACACACACACACACTTACTCTGCAACCTGACTCATCAGCAATGTTTTTGTTGCCAGGATGACTCAAGAGTACAAGATGATGGAGCTTCTCTAGGCCCTTGACCTTGCTTCCCAAAGCCCTTCTCCCGTGGAGAGGGCAGAGCCCGGGTCCCCAGCATGAGCTCTGTGCTCAGACCCGGCTCAGAGAAGGCAGAGCTCGGCCACATGGGAGCCCGGGAACATCCCCAGCCTCACCACTTTCGAAGAGACAAGAATAGCGACTGTGGGGGCACAGTGGCGAGGTGTCGTGCTGAATCCTTGACACAAAATACTACGCAGCCTAACTTTTGCAGTAGGCTGAGGTTTCAGGACTGATCTTGACCTCTTTCACAGGTGGGAACACTGAAGCCCGGCCCAGTGAAATGACACGCCCTGGATCACGAGGTTAGACTGTGACTGAGACGTGGATCGGAACTCCAGAGCTGGGGCTTGTAACCATGACCTGACATGGTGTCCTGGGGGTGAAAGTGATGACCTGGTGTCTTCTTTCTATTTGATTCTAGTTAATTCACGCATACCAAGTCATTACTGTGTGCTGATCTCAGTCCTAGGTGGTGGGTGCTCTGAAATGCCCCAGCAGGACCTCCATTAGGAAGCAACCAAATTGGCAGTGTCTTCATGCTTTGCTGACCCTGTGAGCCCATCATAAAACCTCCTGTAAGCCCATCTGTGGGTACATATATATTTGTTAATTATAAGGAAATTTATGACCAACCTAGACAGCATATTAAAAAGCAGAGACACTACTTTGCCAACAAAGGTCCATCTAGTCAAGGCTGTGGTTTTTCCAGTGGTTATGTATGGATGTGAGAGTTGGACCATAAAGAAAGTTGAGTGCCAAAGAATTGATGCTTTTGAGCTGTGGTGTTGGAGAAGACTCTTGAGAGTCCCTTGGACTGCAAGGAGATCCAACCAGTCCATCCTAAAGGAGATCAGTCCTGAGTGTTCATTGGAAGGACTGATGTTAAGCTGAAACTCCAATACTTTGGCCACCTGATTCGAAGAACCGACTAACAGGAAAAGACCCTGATGCTGGGAAAGATTGAGGGCAGGAGGAGAAGGGGATGACAGAGGATGAGATGGTTGGATGGCATCACCGACTCAATGGACATGTTTGGGTGGACTCCGGGAGCTGGTGATGGACAGGGAGGCCTGGCGTGCTGCGGTTCATGAGGTCGCAAAGAGTCGGACACGACTGAACGACTGAACTGCGCTGAACCGTGGTATTGTTGCTGTTCAGTCGCTGAGTCGTTTCAACTCTGCGACCCCATGGACTATAGCACACCAGGCTTCCCTGTTCTCCACTGTCTCCTGGAGTTTGCAAAAACTGATGTTCATTGAGTCAGTGATGCCATCCAAATATCTCATCTTCTGCCACCTTCTTCTCCTTTTGCCTCCAATTTTTCCCAGCATGAAGGTGTTTTCCATATTATAGTCATACCATGGTATCACCATATTACATATTATACAAGTTACCCCAAACTAACAATTTCAGATACGTGGAAGCTCTATTTCCATCTGGCTGGCCGTTGTGACTGCACACCAGCTCCATTCTGGAGCCCTGGTTTAGGGATGAATTTCTGCATCGGTATTGAAGGCTGAACAGCACCCCCCAAATTCAAGTCCACCTGGATCCTTAGAATGTGACCTGATTGGAAACAGGATCGTGGCAGATGTAACTCATTTCAATGAGGTCACACCCAATGACTTTGGCCATAAATCCAGAGACTGATGTCCTTATAAGAAGACAGGACACAGAGGCACAGAGAAGGAAGCCACGGAAGGTGGGCGATGCCGCGTCAAGCCGAGGATTTCCAGGAGCCTCAGACGCTGGAGGAGGTGAGGGGAGGGATCTCCTTTAGAGCTTCTGGAGGAAGGACAGCTCAGCTGACACCCTGATTTCAGACTTCCGCTCTTCTAGACCTGGGAGAGGATAACTTCCATGGTTTGAAGCCACCAGGGTTTTGGTGCTTGTTCCCCACAGCAGCCCTGGGAAACGACAGCTACTGCAGATGGGCAGGGACCACGCCTGAGCGCTGCACCGAGGCCGCACTGTCTGCCTCGTGGAAACCCAGCGGAGCTCCAGAATGCTGGTGCTGCAAGGAGACAACCCTACCCTCCTTACATAGAACAGAGCCTTATTAGGGCTTCCTTAGCCCACAAAGGTCCATGGAGTCAAAGCTATATTCATTCCAGCAGTCATGTATGGATGTGAGAGTTGGACCACAAAGAAGGCTGAACATGGAAGAATTGATGCTTTTGAACTGTGGTGTTGGAGAAGACTGAGAGTCCCTTGGACTGCAAGGAGATCCAACCAGTCCATCCTAAAGGAGATCAGTCCTGGGTGTTCATTGGAAGGACTGATGCTGAAGCTCCAATCCTTTGTCCTCCTGGTGTGACGACAGGCTCACTGGAAAAGACCCTGATGCTGGGAAGGATTGAAGGCAGTAGGAGAAGGGGACGACGACAGAGGATGAGATGGTTGGATGACATCACCGACTCAGTGAACTTGAGTTTGAATAAACTCCAGGAGTTGGTGATGGACAGGGAGGCCTGGCGTGCTGCAGTCCATTGGTTGCAAAGAGTTGGACACGACTGAGCGACTGCACATCAAGGGCCTCTGGGCCTTAGTCTCTAGTGCAGCCCCTCCTTTGTCTGCTCTGAGCCTAGGCATGTGTTCCTCCATCCACACAGGCTCCATCCATCCAGAGTGCCTCCTGCAGGAGGCTCAGCCCTGGATCTCATCCTGCAGCCACCGTCTGCCTGTCTGTCTGCTACTCTGGGCACCAGGTCCTGTTCACCGGCCACCCTCAGGTGATGTGTGGGTGGTGTGCCCATCTCATACCCATCCGTATCCTCGTCCTGGGTGCTCGTGGGACTTCGTGCATCCCGATTTCCCCAGAATACCGCTCCATGGGAGGCTGGCCCTTCCCTGAGGTTGGAAGTGGTGAGGTGGGTCCCAGGAGGCAGAGTCAAGGAAGGCGGGGAGCAGCTGGGCAGATGATGTGGGTTGAATTTCTGCATAGGTATTGAGGGCTGAACATAACCCCCCAAATTCAAGCCCACCTGGATCCTTAAAATGTGACCTGATTGGAAACAGGATCGCGGCAGATGTAACTCATTTCAATGAGGTCACACCCATGACCCCACCTCCCCTTCCTAGAAGGAGGACAAGCTACAGAGCAGGGGACCACGGTCACTCTGGGCCCCGCATGTCAAAGTCACGACCTGGAGGTGTAGGTGGCCCTGCCTCAGGGCAGGGAAGACTCTCCGAGAAACAGTTCTGATTGTCGCCTCTTTTCCTGGTTTCAGCAATTTTAGGTGACATTTGCCTGAGGCTGTCGGCTGTTCACTTCGTTTGTATTTTCTTCCCTTTTGAGTGTTGGCGTTTGTTGTATCTAAATTCCAGTCACCACAGGAGGAAAACGCGAGTGGTCCCCTAATTCCTTGAAACCATTTCTCGCTGAGATGAGGGAGGCTAGCCGGGGAAGCTGCAGCGTCTTCGAAGAAGCCAGGGTGGGTTTTACTGCGGAAAACCGGCATTCAAGGCAGAACAAAAGGACGAAAGCAGTGAACAGATGGGTGGGTGTTTTGCGAAGGCTCACGATCTATGTGAACGGTGCGGGCTGGGCCCTCCCTTCTTTTTGTTTTTGATGCATCACGGTATGATATGATATGATATGACAGAACATGTCAAAAATTTAGGGGAAAATAAAACCCTGGGTTTTTTTTTTTGAAACATCAAACTATTGCTATCAATAGGAACAGCAACTGTTCAAAAATTTGTTTCAGAACTGCCAAGAAGTGAACGCTCAGGGAGAAAAAAAGTATTTTTCCCTGCTGTTTGCAAGGTGGACACAAATGCAAGCGGTAGGAGGCTGACAACTTGACACATGTCTAATAAATCTAAAGCCTAAAAAGTCAACAATTCACCATTCGAGAAAGCATTACTGGAATAAAAAGTGCTACGCAAAGAAAGAACAGCCATTAAAAAATAGATTTTCTGAATTCAGTAAGTAATTTAGCCCTCAGAGCGCCAGTCTTCAAAACAAGGAAGCTTTTTCTTTCTCCGTTTAGGAGAGAGAGAGGCAGGGTTAGCCCGAGCGGCGGGGGCTGGCTGAATCTGAAATGAACCAGGTGAAAAGGCAGAGCCCAGAGAGCAGATGTTAGAGGCTGGGAGGGCTGGTGACAGGGGTCAGGGCGGGAGCCACTCACACCCCGGCTGCTCTGCGGCTCAAGGCGGGAGTGGGCTTAATTTGACAAGTTGGTCCAGTTACAGGGGATTCACAGATCAGAGTCCATGCCAAGCGCATTTGGCCACCACCAGCACGTCTGCCGCTGGCCAAGTGAACGGCAGTTGGGAAGCCGTCTCCGCGCTGACCGACCACCCGAAAGCAGAGAGAGGGAGCAGGCGCGGCCGGAGATGCTGAGCGCTGCAGAAGCGGGGAGAAAGCATGAGTCCCGTTCCTCACATCCCAGTTAACTGAGGATTTGTATAAGCCGTTTTCTTTTCAACCCCCAATTTTCTCTCTCTTTTCCCCCCACCACGATGAGTAGGGTGCCAAAGAAGATTTTAAACGGACGTGAAGACAAACGGTAATTCTCCGGCGAGTCTCGTGTAAACAAAAATACCAGCCTTAAAGTTGTGGATCTTAAATTTGTGCCATGGAACTAAAAATCTGTATCTTTCTGAATTGGAGGAATACAGACTCACAGGTCTGGGTGTTGTGTCTATGCGGTTCAGAAAACCGACATTCTCTCCAATTTATGGGGAAATTGACATAATTTTGCAAAAACGCAAAATCATTTGTGAACTGGGTTTTGCATAATGGGATTAATTTGGTTGAATGTCATATCTACTATGCCGCAAAATACAAGTTAATCACAACATCATTCTGAGTTTTTTAAGGGAAGAAAGAGAAAGGAAGACTAAAAGGAAGGCATTTTCTCCATTGTCTATCTGTTCACAAGGGGAAAACCTTGTTTTCCCGGCTGTACCTTGGGTAGCTTTAGGAAACAGGGCTCCATGAGTTCTGCAGTGACGCCTTAGTGAACTGAGCTGAATTGGCCTCCCTCCAATGAGAAGAAATTAGCAGCTTTCATAGAAGCATGAAAAATTGCTTCCAAGGAGCGTCCACATTGAATGCTGCGGTGTGTGTGTGTGCATTTGCTTGGAATTACACTGCACTGCAGAGGAGGTTAGATTGTACGTGTGGTGTTACCACACTCAAATATTTAGCTTCATTATTAAGAATTTTCTTCCCAGTGATAGACGAGAGCCTGATTATTCTGAGAAGGTATGATATATGACTCTGATAGTCAAAAAAGCCAGGTTATGCCATGGCAACAAAGGACTCAAAGTCTTAGTGGCTTTCCACGCGAGAGGTGTTCTTTGTCACCACGTGTAAGAACAGAGTCAGCAGAAAGGCTCTGCCCACTGCGGTGGTGAGGGGACCCAGCTGAGGGAAGTCCATCTAGAGAGCCTGCCCCCTCCACCACGCCAGGCAGGACGAAGGGGACGTGGGGGCTCAGTGAGCACACGGACTCCTAGTCTTCGCCTGGAGGACATCATTGGTGGGTCCACCAATGACCCACCTCATTGGTCAGAGCAGCCGGCGTGACTGCACCCAGCTTTGGGAGTTGCAGGAGGACTCAGGGACCATCGATGGCTCCACCCAAGGCCAACATCACCATGTTTGGAATGTTTCCCGACCTCTTTCCATCCCTGTAAGGATTAATGATGAAACACACTCACCTTCATGTCTTCTCTGCATGTATTAGTCACTCAGTCGTGTCCGACCTCACGGACTGTATCCAACTAGACTCCTCTGTCCATGGGAGTCTCTGGGGAAGAATAATGGAGTGGGTTGCTGTTCCCTTCTCCAGGGGATCTTCCCAACCCAGGAATCAAACCTGCGTCTCCTGCATTGCAGGCAGATTCTTTACCATCTGAGCCACCAAGGAAGCCCAATGTAATGGAATCCAAATCTAAAAAAATAGATCCAATCTGATACAAAGAAATGATTGGATGAATGAATGGAGAAGAGAATAGTCTCCCCTGCAAATTCCAAATAATCTATGAAGAAGCTCCATTCTTGAGGAGGTGGGACATGGCCCTACTCCTCAAGTGTAGGCCACTCACAGGGCTTCCTGCCCCAAAGTACACAGAACAGGGGAAAAGACAGCCTGAAAGACACCCTGTGACCAGGTGATCCAGCCTGGCATCAACAATGGTGAGCCCATTGTTGACCGCACGCACCCTAAATGATGTGGTGGGAACAGGAAAGACTTTCAGGGTCTTCTTCCCCAGACCCAGACATGCAGGCTAGCCGCCTTAGTCCATGCGGGCTGTTATCACGAAGCACCACAGGCTGGTGGGTTGTAAAGCACAGACATAATCGCTCGCAGCTCTGGAGGCTGGAAGTTTGAGATCAGGGAGCCAGCTGGGTCTGAGGATGATTTTCTTCTGAGTTGCAGGCAGCAGGCTTCTCGCTGTGTCCCCACATGATAGGAGACAAGCTCCCTTGCTTTCTGGCCTTCTCTGATAAGGACACAGATCCCATTCAAGAGGGTCCCCCCCATCAAGACCTGATCCGCTCCTGGAGGCCCACTTCCCCATAAGATCTCAGGGGCATTCAATTTCAACCTGTGCGTTTTGGGGAGCACATACGTGCTGTCCATATATGACTCATAAGAAAAACACCACCAGTTGAGGGACAGTCTTCAAAATGCGTGGCCAGCCTCCTGTAAACTGCCAAGGTCAGTAATCTCAGAGTAGCCTGAGAAACTGTCCCAGTCAAGAGGAGCCTGAGGAGGCATGATGGCAAAGTGTGATGTGATGTCCTGGATGGGATCCCAGAGCAGAAAAGGGACTCTAGGGAAAGCTAAAAACCTGAATAATGTGAAAGTGAAAGTGATGTCACTCAGTCATATCTGACTCCGCAACCCCGTGTAGCCTGCCATGCTCCTCTGTTCATGGGATTCTCTAGACAAAAATAGACAAGGAGTGGGTTGCCATGTCCTCCTCCAGGGGATCTTCCCAACCCAGGGAGTGAACCCAGGTCTCCTGCATTGCAGGCGGATTCTTTACTGTCTGATAAACCAGCTTCCCTGGTGGCTCAGATGGTAAAGCGCCTGTCTGCAACGTGGAGACCCAGGTTCGATTACTGGGTCAGGAAGATCCCCTGGAGAAGGAAATGGCAGCCCACTCCAGTACTCTTGCCTGGAAAATCCCACGGACTACAGTCCATGGGGTCGCAAAGAGTCGGACACGACTGAGTGACTTCATTTTCAATTTCATACCAGCTTCTAGACTGAATAATGTATAGACTTCAGTTAACAATAATGCATCAATACTGGTTCATTAATTGAAACAAATGTCCCATAGTAACAAAAGATGTGGTAATAGGGGAACACTGGAAACTCCACTATCTTTGCAATTTTTCTGTAAATTTAATTATTTTAAGACGAAAAGTTTATTAGAAAAACACCACTCCCGGGGGGTGCTGTATGGTTTGGGGGAACATGGCATTGTAGACAGAGTGAAGTGGTCCCACATGATGAGAATGTGCTGTACCATCACCAGGGCCCTCAGCCGGACGTTTTCTCTCTTTTTTCTTTTTCTAAGGTCTTTGCTTACTTAGTTACAGTATTGCTCTTATTTTATGTGGGCTCTTAGTTCCTCCACCAGGGATTGAACCCAAGCTCCCTGCACTGGGAGGTGAAGTGTTACCCACTGGACCTTCAGAGAAGTGCACAGAAGTTTCTTAATTGGAAACTAAGGCTGGCGTGCTGCAGGCCACGGGGTCATGAAGAGTTGGACACAACTTAGCAACTGAACAACAACCACCCCATGAGGAGTGTAGGGACCTTCTGGGGACGCCAGGAAAGGCCCCCTGGCTAGCCGCTCTGGTCAGGAGCTACCATGCGGGCCCCCAGGTGAGGTCTCCTTTGCACAGGGGATTCCGTGTGGGAAGCACGAATATCCTCCACCTCCTTTCTGCATTTCTGCCCTAGCATGGAGCCTCTGCAGATGGACGCTCGTCTTCTTGGGAAACTGTTTAAGCATAGCTGATACCCAGGAGCTCGGTCCCTCGGCTTCATCCTGGTGCTGGGCCCCAGAAGCTGGCCAGGGCCTCCCGGGGAGGCGAGGATGGGCACGGCGGTGGGCTAGGGTGGGGTGCGGAGTCCCGCAGGCAGTCTCCCTGCCCCTCCCTTCCCAGCACCTCCTCCTCCCGGACGTCCCCCGGCCGCGGAGGGCGACCCTTGGGTGGCCCCCCAAGACAGCCTGTGGAAAGGAGGCCTTCATCCAACTGGATTCAGCCACTGGAGTCTTCCTTTGGGGCCAGGGTTTTGCCTGTAAACAGTCATTGTTTGAAACAATCTGCTCTGCAGCTAATTAACCATCACCCCGGGGCCAGCAGACCCTTCCTCTCCATGGCCAATCCCTCCGATCCCCTCAGGAGAGGACAGAGCCGGGGCCCCATCCCGACGGGCGCCCACATCCCGCCCCCACCATAATGCAGTAGGGTGTTGGGAAACTTGTGTGCAAGGAACCCACGGGCTTGTTGCTAGGAAACCACAGGGAGCAACCTTTGTGATCTCACATATGCTTAACATAATAATAAATAATGGTTAACATGATAATAAATAAACAAATAACAATAATTATAACATGCCCCAAGCCTGTTGTTTCTCCAAAATTAATTTATGATAAATTACGACTCAGATTCCTTGGAACATGAGAGAGGGGAGAGGAGAGATGGGGATTTTACTCGCCATCAGGCACAGAACGGGGTTAAAACAGCGTTTCCCTGAGACAGAGCTTCTAGAACCCAAAGAAAGGCCGCAGAACGGTTTAATGTTTCCCTGTGTCTCTCACGTTGCCTTCTCCCCTGCCTAGGAGAGTTAAGTTTTTTAGATACTTTACTTGCATTTCTAATTCAGTTATTCTTCTGAAATTTATTCAAAGGATTTATGCTTATGAAATTATAATATAATGCTGCCTATATGCCAATGAGCTGGAGGCAAAGAAAATAATTTTCTTCAATTTACAGTTATGAGGCTGGAGGAAAATGATGCCTTCTTATCACCTCTTTCTCTTTGTATGTCTCGGTATTTTTTTAAAGTCTTCAGAAGGCAGGAGCTGCTGATGAATTCTTAAGCAGATCACACTGATAATTGTATTTCAGAACTGTCAGCTCCCTGAATGCTGTCCACTGACTGTCTCCAGTCACTGGAGCTATCTGTGTCACCCCCTTCCCTGCTCGGGAACTCAGCCCTCAATAAAACCAACTCGCTGGGGATACGGTTAAATCGTCTGAGAGGATTATTAGATGGAAGGGGGATTTATGGATGACACTTTGTAACAATTAATCAGGCACTGTTGATGAAGTTAAGTTGGTCCTCTCCTTCCTGGACCAAATACATACACACACACACACACACACACTCACACACACATAATCGTAATAATATTCAGCCCTTGTTTCAATTGTCAAATGGCTCATTTTGTCACTCTGTTTGATTAATGGACCTTTCGGAGTCCCCAAAAAGTCCTAGTAATACAAATAAAAAGAATCATAAATATTGAATAAGCTCACGGCACCGTTAACCTTGACTACATTTTGGGACATTCTTGGAGAAACTTTGCTTTACAGGAAATAAATTGCTGTGGGGATTAAAAAAAAAAAAGCACGCTCACATCCAATTGGAGAGTTTGGAGAATGTCACCTCTCTCACCTGTCACTCTTATTAATCTGTCGTGATTAATTAGTTTAGTTAGCTTTATAATCAGGCCAGCCAAGTCCAGGCCGGCTGGCATTTCTGCCCGTAGGTCTGTGCTGGGTGGACCAAAGGTGTGCAGGAGGGGCAAGGAAGGGCTGGAACCCACACAGTACAGAACCGGGGCGACGGGCGAGGCCCGTTTCGGAAAATGATTTATAGAACGAAGCCGGGGTGTGGCTGGAACCTGCGTCACTTCTGTGAAGGTCTCTCTTGTGTGGGTTCTCACACTGAACGCACTGGGCGTTCTCAGGCTAAAATCCTCCCTCTCTGGCCATGAGGCTTTGCTGCCGCCCCCGTAGGTCCTAATGCTGGAGGTGACTGATCAGCTGACAGCCGGGCTCTAACCCGGCTGGGATACGCTGGGACTTTAACAGCCAGCCCCGCACTTAGGAGCTGCATTGTGGGGGCCCAGATTTGAGATTGTCCGCGGCACATGAGCTCTACGACACTGGGCAGAGGACTCTGACCTTCTAACTCTCAGTTTTCTCATCTGTAGATCAGGGGTGCTGACCTTGTGGGATCTGCATGGGGGTGAAGGGAAACAGTTCAAGGGAAAAGCAAGTTCAGTTCAGTTTGGTTCACTCCCTCAGTCGTATCCAAGTCTTCCAGACCCCATGAACTATAGCACACCTGGACAGGCCTCCCTGTCCATCACCAACTCCCAGAGTCCACCCAAACCCGTGTCCATAAGTTGGTGATGCCATCCAGCCATCTCATCCTCTGTCGTCCCCTTCTCCTCCTGCCCTCAATCTTTCCTAGCATCAGGGTCTTTTCCAATGAGTCAGCTCTTCCCATCATGTGGCCAAAGTATTAGTTTCATCTTCAGCATCAGTCCTTCCACTGAGCACCCAGGACTGATCTCCTTTAGGATGGACTGGTTGGATCTCCTTGCAGTCCAAGGGACTCTCAAGAGTCTTCTCCAACACCATGGGTCAAAAGCATCAATTCTTCGGCACTCAGATTTCTTCACAGTCCAACTCTCACACCCATACGTGACTACTGGATGTTAAAAACCATAGCTGTGACTAGATGGACCTTTGTTGGCAAAGTGATATCTCTGCTTTTTAATATGTTGTCTAGGTTGGTCATGACTTTCCTTCCAAGGAGTAAGAGACTTTTAATTTCATGGCTGCAATCACCATCTGCAGTGATTTTGGAGCGCAGAAAAATAAAGTCAGCCACTGTTTCCACTGTTTCCCCATCTATTTGCATGAAGTGATGGGACCGGATGCCATGATCTTAGTTTTCTGAATGCTGAGCTTTAACCTAATTTTTTCACTCTCCTCTTTCAGTTTCATCAAGAGGTTCTTTAGTCCTTCTTCACTTTCTGCCATAAGGGTGGTGTCATCTGCATATCTGAGGTTATTGATATTTCTCCCACCAGTCTTGATTCCAGCTTGTGCTTCCTCCAGCCTAGCGTTTCTCATGATGTACTCTGCATACAAGTTAAATAACACAGTGACAATATATAGCCTTAACGTACTCCTCTTCCTATTTAGAACCAGTCTGTTGTTTCATATCCAGTTCTAACTGTTGCTTCCTAACCTGCATACAGGTTTCTAAAGAGGCAGGTTGGGTGGTCTGGTATTCCCAGCTCTTTCAGAATTTTCCACAGTTTATTGTGATCCACACAGTCAAAGGCTTTCGCATAGTCAATAAAACAGAAATAGATGTTTTTCTGGAACTCTCTTGCTTTTTCCATGATCCAGCAGATGTTGGCAATTTGATCTCTGGTTCCTCTGCCTTTTCTAAAACCAACTTGAAGATCTGGAAGTTCATGGTTCATGTATTGCTGAAGCCTGGCTTGGAGAATTTTGAGCATTACTTTACTAGCATGTGAGATGAGTGCAATTGTGCAGTATTTTGAGCATTCTTTGGGATTGCCTTTCTTTGGGATTGGAATGAAAACTGACCTTTTTCAGTTCTGTGACCACTGCTGTTTTCCAAATTTGCTGGCATATTGAGTGTAGCACTTTCACAGCATCATCTTTCAGGATTTGAAATAGCTCAACTGGAATTCCATCACCTCCACTAGCTTTGTTTGTACTGATGCTTCCTAAGGCCCACTTGACTTCACATTCCAGGATGTCTGGCTCTAGGTGAGTGATCATACCATTGTGATTATCTGGGTCATGAAGATCTTTTTTGTACAGTTCTTCTGTGTATTCTTGCCACTTCTTCTTAATATCTTCTGCTTCTGTTAGGTCCATACCATTTCTGTCCTTTATCGAACCCATCTTTGCATGAAATGTTCCCTTGGTATCTTCAATTTTCTTGAAGAGATCTCTAGTCTTTCCCATTCTATTGTTTTCCTCTATTTCTTTGCATTGATCACTGAGAAAGGCTTTCTTATCTCTCCTTGCTGTTCTTTGGAACTCTGCATTCAAATGGGAATATCTTTCCTTTTCTCTTTTGCTTTTCACTTCTCTTCTTTTCACAGCTATTTGTAAGGCCTCCTCAGACAGCCATTTTGCTTCTTGGCATTTCTTTTTCTTGGGGATGGTCTTGATCCCTGTCTCCTGTACAATGTCATGAACCCCAATCCATAGTTCATCAAGCACTCTGTCTATCAGATCTAGTCCCTTAAATCTATTTTTCACTTCCACTGTACAGTCATAAGGGATTTGATTTAGGTCATACCTGAATGGTTAGTGGTTTTCTCCACTTTCTTCAATTTCAGTCTGAATTTGGCAAGAAGGAGTTCATGATCTGAGCCACACTCAGCTCCCAGTCTTGTTTTTGCTGACTATATAGAGCTTCTCCACCTTTGACTGCAAAGAATATAATGAATCTGATTTCAGCATCGACCATCTGGTGATGTCCATGTGTAGAGTCTTCTCTTGTGTTGTTGGAAGAGGGTTTTTGCTATGACCAGTGCGTTCTCTTGGCAAAACTCAATTAGCCTTTGCCCCACTTCATTCTGTACTGCAAGGCCAAATTGGCCTGTTACTCCAGGTGTTTCTTGACTTCCTACTTTTGCATTCCAGTCCCCTATAATGAAAAGGACACCTTTTTTGGGTGTTAGTTCTAAAAGGTCTTGTAGGTCTTCATAGAACCGTTCAACTTCAGCTTCTTCAGCATTACTGCTTGGGGCATAGACTTGGATTACCATGATATTGAATGGTGATTACCGTGATTTACCTTGGAAACAGAAATCATTCTGTCGTTTTTGAGATTGCATCCAAGTACTGCATTTTGGACTCTTTTGTTGACCATGATGGCTATTCCATTTCTTCTAAGGATTTCTGACCACAGTAGTAGATATAATGGTCATCTGAGTTAAATTCACCCATTCTAGTCCATTTTAGTTCACTGATTCCTAGAATGTCGATGTTCACTCTTATCATCTCCTGTTTGACCACATCCAATTTGCCTTGATTCATGGACCTAACATTCCAGGTTCCTATGCAATATTGCTCTTTACAGCATCGCACCTTGCTCCTATCACCAGTCACATCCACAACTGGGTATTGTTTTTGCTTTGGCTCCATCCCTTCATTCTTTCTGGAATTATTTCTCTACTGATCTCCAGTAGCATACTGGGCACCTACCGACCTGGGGAGTTCCTTTTTCAGTGTCCTATCGTTTTGCCTTTTCATGCTGTTCATGGGGTTCTCAAGGCAAGAATACTGAAGTGGTTTGCCATTCCCTTCTCCAGTGGACCACATTCTGTCAGACCTGTCCAGGGAAAAGCAAAGTGTCTGCCAAACAAGAAATGCTCAGTGTGGGTTGTATTGCATCCCCAGGTATGGTGGCGCTGGTGTCTTCACCCTGGTACTGGTTGCCTTACTGGGTCTTGACTGATGTGATCCAGTTAAAATGAGGTCAGCATGGAGCGTGTGCATGTGTTAGTCTCTCAGTTGTGTCTGACTTTGTGACCCCATGGGCTACAGCACACCAGGCTTCCTTGTCCTTCACAATCAAAGTATGCTCAAACTCACGTCCATTGAGTCAGTGATGCCATCCAACCATCTCATCCTCTGTCGTCCCCTTCTCCTTCCACCTTCAATCTTTCCCAGCATCAGGGTCTTTCCCAATGGGTCAGTTCTTTGCATCAGGTGGCCAAGTACAGTTTCAGCGTCAGTCCTTCCAATGAGTATTCAGGACAGATCTCCTTCAGGATGGACTGGTTGGATCTCCTTGCAGCCCAAGGGACTTTTAAGAGTGTTCTCCAACACCATCATTCAAAAGCATCAATTCTTTGGAGCTCAGCATTCTTTATAGTCCAACTCTCACATCCATACATGACCACTGGAAAAACCATAGCTTTGACTAGATGGAACTTTGTTGGCAGAGTAATGTCTCTGCTTTTAAATATGCTATCTGTGTTGGTCATAACTTTTCCACAAGGAGCAAGCATCTTTTAATTTCATGGGTATAGTCACCATCTGCAGTGATTTTGGAGACCCCCAAAATGAAGTCAGTCACTGTTTCCACTGTTTCCCCACCTACTTCCCATGAAGTGATAGGACAAGATGCCATGATCTTAGTTTTCTGAATGTTGAGTTTTAAGCCAACTTTTTCAGTTTACTCTTTCACTTTCATCAAGAGGCTTGTTAGTCCTTCTTCACTTTCTGCCTTTAAGGGTGCTGTCATCTGCATACCTCAGGTTATTGAAATTTTTTCCCAGCAATCTTGATTCCAGCTTGTGCTTCATCCAGCCCAGCGTTTCTCATGGTGTGCTCTGCATACAAGTTAAATAAGCACGGTGACAATATACAGGCTTGACGTGCTCCTTTCCCGATTTGGAACCAATCTATTGTTCCATGTGCAGTTCTAACTGTTGCTTCTTGACCTGCATACAGATTTCTCAGGGGACAGGTCACGTGGTCTGGTATTCCCATCTCTTTAAGAATTTTCCACAGTTTGTTGTGATCCACACAGTCAAAGACTTTGGCATAGTCAATAAAGCAGAAATAGATATTTTTCTGGAACTCTCTTGCTTTTTCAATGATCCAACAGATGTTGGCAATTTGATCTCTGGTTCCCCTGCTTTTTCTAAAATCAGCTTGAACATCTGGAAGTCCATGGTTCACATACTGTTGAAGCCTCACTTAGAGAATTTTGAGTATTACTTTGCTAGCCTGTGAGATGAGTGCAATTGTGCAGTAGTTTGAACATTCTTTGGGATGCCTTTCTTTGGGATTGGAATGAAAACTGAACTTTTCCAGTCCTGTGGCCACTTCTGAATTTTCCAAATTTGCTGGTATATTGAGTGTAGCACTTTCACAGCATCATCTTTCAGGATTTGAAATAGCTCAACTGGAATTCCATCACCTCCACTAGCTTTGTTTGTACTGATGCTTCCTAAGGCCCACTTGACTTCGCATTCCAGGATGTCTGGCCATCCTGTTTATCTGTTTATCATGTTTATCTGTTTATCATGTTTATCTGGGCCATGAAGATCTTTTTTGTATTGCTCTTCTGTGTATTCTTGCCACCTCTTCTTCTTAAAAAAAAAATTAATTATTTTAATTGGAGGCTAATCACTTCACAATATTGTGGTGGTTTTTGCCATACATTTACATGAATCCACCATGGGTGTACATGTGTTCCCCATCCTGAACCCCCCTCCCACCTTCCTCCCTATCCCATTTCTCAGGGTCATCCCAGTGCACCCTGTCTCATACAGTGAACCTGGACTGGTGATCTATTTCACATATGGTAATATACATGTTTCAATGGTATTCTCTCAAATCATCCCAACCTTGCCTTCTCCCACAGAGTCCAAAAGTCTGTTCTTTACATCTGTGTCTCACCTCTTCTTAATATCTTCTGCTTCTGTTAGGTCCATACCATTTCTGTCCTTTATTGAGCCCATCTTCTCATGAAATGTTCCCTTGGTATCTCCAATTTTCTTGAAGAGATCTCTGGACTTTCTGATTGTATTGTTTTCCTCTGTTTCTTTGCATTGATTGCTGAGGAAGGCTTTCTTATCTCTCCTTGCTATACTTTGGAAGTCTGCATTCAAAAGGGTGTATCTTTCCTTTTCTCCTTTCCTTTCACATCTTTTTTTTACACAACTATTTGTAAGGCTTTCTCAGAAAACCATTTTGCCTTTTTGCATTTCTTTTTCTTGGGGATGATCTTGATCACTGCCTGTTGTACAATGTCACGAACCTCCATCCATAGTTCTTCAGGCACTCGATCAGATCTAATCCCTTGAATCTATTTGTCACTTCCACTGTATAGTCATAAGGGATTTGATTTAGGTCATACCTGAATGGTCTAGTGGTTTCCCGTACTTTCTTCAACTTAAGTCTGAATTTGGCAATAAGGAGTTCACGATCTGAGCCACAGTCAGCTCCTGATCTTATTTTTGCTGACTGTATAGAGCTTCTCCATCTTTGGCTGCAAAGAATATAATTAATCTGTTTTCAGTATTGACCATCTGATGATGTCCATGTGTAGAGTCTTCTCTTTTGTTGTTGGAAGAGACCTATCAGGGCAGCCTAAATTAAATTCATGATAATATCACCCAGGAAATTATCAGCTTTAAAATTAGGTGTTTTACACTGCGTGTGTGCATGCTAAGTCACTTCAGTCAGGGCCCTCTGCCCATGGCATTCTCCAGGCAAGAATACTGGAGTGGGTTGCCATGCCCTCCTCCAGGAGATTTTCCAACCTAGGGATGAAACCTGTATCTCTTATGCCTCCCACATTGGCAGGCGGGTTCTTTACGACCAGGACCACCTGGGAAGCCTAAGGACCTTTACACTATCTGATGCTGGTAAAGATTGAAGGCAGGAGGAAAAGGTGTATGACAGAGGATGAGATGGCTGGATGGCATCACTGACTCAATGGACATGAGTTTGGGTAAACTCCAGGAGTTGGTGATGGACAGGGAAGCCTGGAGTGCTGCATGGGGTCACAAAGAGTCAGACATGACTGAGGGACTGAATTAAACTGAACTGAACCAAATATATAAGTAGAAAGTTGTGAGTGAATACACTTTTGTACATAAAGTCTTATCTTTCTGTTGGATTTTAATGATAAATTCAATAACTTATTTCCCTCTAGATAAAAATATTGGTCCTATCGCACTAAAAATTGCACTGTGTTCTGCCATTTGTCTTATCATTACAGAGCCAACATGTTCCAGCAGTTACATAATCCTTCAGTCTCCTGGCCCCAGCTCTGCTCAAAGATTTTCCAAGAGGTCAACACACATTGCCAGCTTCTGCCAACACTTCCACGGATCTGGTCGGAGGGGGGGAGGCGTTCCTGGCTGAGGCATCATAAGTGCAGGGTCCCTGAGGGTCTCGGCTGGAGAGACTCAAGTTCGGGGCTGAGTCTTACCCACTGCTGGGTCCCTGTGCCTTTCACAGTCTTGGCGGCAGTGACCACGGACATTTGCTCAGAATGACCCGATGAACAGAACATGTGACATGTGTCCCTGTTGAGAGGGGGGAGCCGGTGTCAGGGAGAGAAGGTAGGAATGGGGGACTTCCTGGAAGAGATGGAGAGCAGGGTTCTGGGGGTGGGGGTGGAACGGAGCAGGACCCTATGGTCCCTGACCACCCCCCGTGTCCTCTGCCTGCCTTTTGTCTGTGGAAAACTTTAATCAAAGAATAAGTGTCATTAGAGAAGGGAGAAATGCAGAAACAAAGGGAAACAGTCAAAGGAGACTAAATAATAAAAGTGTAATCGTTAAGCACAGTCAAGGACCTTTAGTTCTTTCTCAAGGGCCATAGATACTCTTCTGAGCTGTATGCTGTGAGCTGTCTTACAGATGCTGCAAACCCAGGTGGAAGAAGTTGGCCGCACGATGACCAGGCTGTACCTGGGACATGAGCCGCCAGAGTTCGGAGAACTGGCCGCAAAAGCAATGGGAGCAGACGGACCCTGAGCTGAAAGATTAACTGTACTTAAAACCACCAAGATGCCGCTGCTCAGACCACCAATTACCAGTTGAACGATGACTGTCAGAGCCGACTGCGCAGTTTCTGCATGTAGGCCCCCCCCCCCCCCCGCCCACTTCTGTTTCTAAAAGCTCTTGCCCCGCTGGTGGCCGGGGGCAGGGGAGTGGGTCCTTGGACGGACATCTGCCCTCCCCCACCAGTTGCTGGCATCTGAATTACAGCAGACTCTCCTCTCCACCAGCCTGGCCTGTCCGTGGTTTTTGAGCAGCGAGGGACCCAGGAACCCTTTCGGTACCAAAGGACGTTCCCGGGGAGAGCACAGGCAGCGCCCGCCGGGGGAGAGGAGTTGGAGGCAGGGGCAGATACACATGCTCACCGGGGCATGGGGCCGAGGCGGTGCCTTCCAGGGGGCCCCTGCGCTTTCTGGGTATAGGAGAAGGTTCAGTTTTCTTCGGGAAATGAGGGGAGTGGGAGTGGAAAGAGAAGACGGGGAGGGAGTGAAAGAGCTGTGCTTAAGAGGAGACATCGCAGCTGGAGGTGATGGGGTGCATGCAAGGCAGGAGGCTGCGAGGGAGGAGGCGACAGCGATCCACACACAGGGAATCTGGCGGGAAAGGCGAGGGAGGGGAGCGTTCCTGGATGGGACATCTGGGGCTGGCACCTGGCAGCCACTTTGTGCTGAGAAGCAGCCTCACCTCTGCCGGCGCCGTTCTTGGGGCAGCGGTGTGAAGCGGGTTTTTAAGTTTCAGACTCACCCGGAGATGTTTGTTCAGGTCCCGTGAAGCTGAGATGTCTCCTTCTTCCCTTCGGCCTGAATTGGTTTGGAAGGGAAATCCATAAATGAAATTGAGTGCACTGGTTTCACACTTTGTAATTTTCTGAAAAAATATCCCAGACACACGAGTGGCTGTGTAAAATAGGCTCAAAGTTGGGTGTCCATCCACATTCATTAGGGTTCTGACAGCTGTTGAAACAGGTAGACCCTCATTTTGCAGCTGAACACAGTAGACATGGTTTTTTCCCCTCGTGTTGGAGGTGAGATGGGGGCGTTACTGACCAGGTGCCAGCACAGGAGGGTCTGGGTCCCGGGTATTTTTCTAGGTTGTCTGAGGGCCTGTGAGGCTTGAGCTGGTGAAACCGAGGTCCCCAGGGGCAGGGCGGCCGTCAGCCTGGCCTAGACGTGTCCGCAGGCCTCCTGCTCACTAGACCCCGAGGCCGCGGGGGCTGGACCCAGGTGTGTCTTCATCTAGGTAAGGAGAAGAGACGGGGCTGGTGAGCTGCCTTTGCCCTGCCAACCCCCAGTGCCCCATCCCAGGCCAGAACTCAGTGAAGTAGTGGGTGTTTTAGAAACCAGAGCCTTGTAGCTGGTTGTTTGAACTTATAGTTTGATCCAGTAAAACGCTTTGATGAAACATCATGACTTGCTCGTAGTTAAACCCGTACCAAGTGAATCAGCCCCAGACAAAAGTTATCTCTGGCCGTAAATACACAAAGAGAAGTGACAGTGATTCAAACCCACAGCTGCAGAGCGGCCAGCAGACACAGCTCTTCAGTACCTAAATCTACGATTTTCACCTTTTTCATCCAGAACTAACTTCCAACTTGTTTCTGGTTGCATATGGTGAATGCTCATTCAACTCACCTTTTGGACTGAATGCATGCTGGGTTTTCAGCGTGCATTCTCTACGGCTAATAGCGTGAGGTATTCTGCTAGACCCTCGACCTCCTTTCTTTCCACATGGCTCGTTTCTCTTCTCATGTGCCTCTCAGGCACCGCAAGTCAGGAGTGAGTCGCATGCCGCTGGGCCAGGATCTCAAAACATCATCCAGGACGTGATCAGGGCTTACGTTAGGTGTGATTTACCCCTAAATAAAGTGCTCCAGTGCTGCTGATATTCTTAACCACCCAGAGAGGGTGGCGGGTGGGGGAGAGGCAGTGCTGGTCTCCACCTTCTCTGGGCTGGTGGTCAGCGGCAGCTCTGTGGCCGCCCATGGAATCTGCGGTTTCCTGAGAGACCCCCTCCACCAGGAGCAGACTGCCCCATGCCTGCTTACCAACACCACAAGGGATGTTGTTACTATTCAGTCGCTAAGTCATGTCTGACTCTTTGCCCATGGACTGCAGCACGCCAGGCTTCCCTGTCCTTCACCATCTCCAAGAGTTTGCTCAGATTCATGTCTATTGAATCAGTGATGCCATCCAACCGTCTCATCCTCTGTTGCCTACTTCTCCTTTTGCCTTCCATCCTTCCCAACATTAGGGTCTTTTCTAATGAGTCGGCTCTTGTTATTATTATTACTAACATAGAAATGACTAAAAGGCTATTTACTTTTTAAATAAAACACCTATGGTTACTATAGGATATTCAGAAAATACAGAAAACCGCATAAAGTAGCAATATGTTTCTGCTGCTGATGTTGAGAAATAACCATTGTTGCCATTTTAGCTGATTTCCTTCAGGGCTTTTTAAATGCATATATGATTTACAAAAATCTCTGTCATGTTGTACAAGTGCGTACAGCTTTATCATTTGGTATCTTTTATTTGATTGTGCATCAGGAAATTTCTTTAATGATTTTAATGGATACATTATATTCCTGCCCAGGGATGTGCTATGAATTACACCGTGATGAAAAGCTTCCTACACAAATAGTTCTGCTCATCTCTGATGATTTCTCCTGGCTGGGGTTCTAGAAATAGCATTCATGTGTTGAAGAATTTTCAGTGCTTTGAAGATGTTTGTTACTGCCTGCCACAGAGTGTGGTATCATCCCTATCCCACCAGTCAGAGAAACGTCTTTAGTGAAGTCAGTATCTTCATCCAATGGCCAGTCTTGGGTCATAATGTCCAACAGACAAAGTGTGTGTGATGAGAGGGGGAAGGCGTGTGCAAGGCTTTTGTGCGCTTAGTTGCTCAGTCGTGTCTGACTCTGCGACCCCGTGGACCGTAGCCCGCCAGGCTCCTCTGTCCATGATACTTTCCCAGCAAGAATACTGGAGTGGGTTGCCATTCCCTTCTCCAGGGGATCTTCCTGACCCAGGGATCAAATCTGGGTCTCCAGCATTGCAGGTAGATTCTTTAACATCTGAGCAACCAGGGAAGCCCGTAGCTTTCACACTGCTCTTAATAAATCAAATCATTGAAATGTGTGGCATGCAGGGAAAACATTGGAGGAGCAATGTGCTCTTTAAGTAATTCAGAACTCCATGGAAGTTTTCCTAGGTCAATAGACAATGGCCATGTACTATCTTTTCAGTATTGTTTGAGTGGAGCAGGTTGGGGAAAGAAAGTGAAGGAAAGGGAGGCGAAAGCCGTGTGTTCCTGGTGAGGGGAGGACACCCCATACCTGCGTGAGACTCGGAAGGTCAGAGCGGGAAGGGCTGCGGGGAATCACCGCTCAGATAAGAAGGGCTGAGCCATAAGGGTGCGGAAATCTTTCCTTGATGCCTGCTGATAAGATGAAATAAATTTGGAGAATCAGAGTCAGTGGTTGGAGGAAATTTTTGGAATCAAAGATGACTCACTCGAGAGGAGCTCCCCTGTCACTGGCCTTGGCTGCACAGAAGATCAGGAAGGCCCCCACCTGCCCCCTTGCCAGGGGCGCCCAGGGGGCCTCTTGCTGCCCAGGGCTGCCGATGACTATGCCCTGGGTGGAGCCCCGGCATCACCCCACACTCTGGAAATGTCTGTGCCTCTTACGTCCGACAGGCTTCACATCATCATAGGCTATGAAGTTGGATGGAACCTTGCAGATTGCCTGGGCCAAAGTTCTCAGGCACAGACTCTCACCAGCACCATCTGCAAGTGTGATGTTGGTCCAAAGGACAGGCTGTGGGGTCTGATGGCTCACCCCAAACTTGGCCGTGACACTGCACGATGGTAGGCAAATGACCCCCTCTGTGCCTCCCTGTTTCTGTAAAATGGGACAAAGATTAGAAACCACCTGTGCTGTTTGCTTCGAGTAAAATGAGGTCTGAGTCAGCAGTTAGTGTGAAGTGAAGGGAAGACAATGCTGTTACGGTTAGCATCTCTGAAGGCTCTCAGCTCCCTTAGGTCTGTTGGATTAGGGTCCCTCTCCCAGGGCCTCAGCGGGAATGTCCAGCCACCTCTGTGGGAAAGCTGGGCCCACGTCCTGGGCCCACCTGTGCAGCTCAAGCCCTCCTTTACTGTTTTCTGCAGTCCCGTGACTCACCCATGTCCAGGGAGTGGGGCGGAGTCCAGCCTGGCGCCCAGGCCCCCAAGCCCACCTGAGTCCAGGGAGGCCCTTCCTATCCGTTGTCCTTCTGCAGTTCCTCCTGCCTGGAACCTCACCTCTCCAGGGCTCCCTCTTTACTAGGTGACGAAGGCCACTAACAAGTTAAGTAGGTTAAGAGAGAAGGAAAGTGAAATTGCTCAGTCGTGTCCAACTGTTTGCAACCCACGGACTGTAGCCTGTCAGGCTTCTTGGTCTGGGTATTTTCCAGGCAAGAATACTGGAGTGGGTTGCCATTTCCTTCTCCAGGGGATCTTCCTGACCCGGGGTCAAACTGGGGTCTCCCACATTGCAGGCAGACTCTTTACCTTCTGACCCACCAGGGGAGCAAATAGGTTAAGGACTAAGCTCAACTGGCATCCAGGTAATTCATCCCCTTAAGAGCCAGAACAAAGTGTCTTCCTGATAAAGAGTCTGTGCCATCAGTGGATGTGCCCATGCGTCACGTGGGACCCGGGCCCCCCAGGGGACAGTGCGCCATGAAGGCCACCGGTCTCATCCACCTTCTCCACAGTCAGCAACTTCAGTTGGCAAACCTCGCTGGGCTGGGCCAGGAGGGAAATCAGATGCTGTTCACACAGAACCAGGGCACTGCTGCCTCCTCTGAAGTCTGCGGCGGGGGACAGAGACCACGTCTATGGAGTCTGCATCCTCGTTTAGAGCAGGGAATAGGGCCCTGGACGACCTCCCAGGGCCTTCTCGCGCCTTCCTGCTCCTGTGGCAGACGCAGGTTCTGGGCCATTGGCTCCTCTTGGTGCAGTCCTACCTCTGCCTGGGGAGGGGGGGGTTGGTGAGGACCCCCATTATTGAGCCCAGGAGAGGCTGAGGACGCCCCTGCACTCCCCGCCACCACCCACCCCCTCGTTTACAAGGGAGAACTCCGGGGCTTGGCTCCTTGAGGGACCGGCGCCAGATTGCTGAAACCACTGGGTTTCTTACGGCTGCTCTAGGGCTGAATCCGATATAAAATACATGTTCCTGTTCATTGCCATTTATGTGTTAGTTATCATTAACAGCCATTATAATTTTTTCCCAGTGGCAATTACATTGATATTACTATATCTAAATCAAAGAGGACACTGCAGCAATTACTGTCATAAGTTGATTGGGAACCACCTAATTTTTAAGTGACACTATTTTCTTATCAGCACGATAATTTTCCTTTGCAATAAATAACATACCAGCAGCGTTGTGCAACCAAAATGTGCCATTCCACACGTGACATTTTTTTTTTTAATAAACAGAAAATGTACCTACAGTTTCTCTTTCATGTAAGAATAATACAATTAAGATCTGAATCCTAGGATTGGGGAGCATTTTAACAGACCTTAAACCTAGTAGTTGAATTGCACGGGGAAGCGGAGGCAATGGTTTCAATCTTTTTCTAAAGTAGGTGAAGAAGGGAGAGAGCGGAATGGAGCAGGGAGGCTGTCCCCGCCCCCAGCCCCCTTCCCTGTGGGGCCAGAGCTGCTCCCATGTCCGGGGCCCCTGGGCAAGGGCTCCATCAGGGGGTTGCTACCTGCCAGAGGAGCGATAGGAATTCCGAGATGTCGTCACGGCTTGTCCCAGACCACAAGGGGCGCAGGAAGCTCAGGGCAGAGCCTGGGGACAGGGTGGGAACCTGGGTGGTCTCCCAGGCTCACTCCTGGGCCCCCCAGAGCCTTCGGTTCCCCAGCGGAGGATGGTAGGCAGACTTCGCTGTGCAATCCGTGGTCTGCCTGGCGCTCCCCTGAGGCCTGGTTTCCTGGAGTGGGAGCTTGGAGTGAGTGGTTCGAGGGGCGCACCCAGGGTAGGAAATGTTGCAGATGGTGGAGACAGGCCACCTCGGGCCTTGAACCTGAAAGTGTTAGTTGCTTAGGCTCAGTCGTGTCTGACTCTGCAGCCCCATGGACTAGAGCCTGCCAAGCTCGTCTGTCCATGGGATTCTCCAGGCAAGAATACTGGAGTGGGCTGCCATGCCCTCCTCCAGGGATCTTCCTTACCTAGGGATTGAACCCGCATCTCATTATGTTTCCTGTATTGGCAGGTGGGTTCTTTACCGCTAACTCCACCTGGTTACCCTGCAGTTTTATTCACTAGTTCTGTGGCTTCAGTTTCCCTCTCTGTAAACAGCCCAGGACCCCCACCCACGCTGAACTTACAGCCCCAGAACAGCCCCCAAATTGGGCTCACAGCCCAGAACCTCCCCCTATTAGGCTCAGAGCCCAGACCCCCACTCCCCAGTTTGACAGGCCTGAGCCTCTCAGTGAGTAAGTGCCTGAAATGTGCCTTGTTTACAAACAAGAATTAAAACATCTCAATGATTTTTGTATTGATCACGAGTTGAAACGATAATATTTTGGATACATTGGGCTCAATAAAGCACATTAGGAAAAGTGATTTCACCTTTGTTCCTGTGGCCACTACAGCATTTTGCATTCATTACACGTGTGGCTCCAGCTGAGGGTCGGTTTCATTCGGGGGATTAGGAGAAGTCAATGCATCCGGCGCTCAGCACACAGCCTGGAGCTCAGTAGGTGCTGGTTGAACACCCGCCGCCCTTCCCCGGGCCCCTAGCTCTGCACACGCGCCCCTCCCCCGTGCAGGGTTCCCGCGGGGCAGCGCCGCGTGGCGGGGGTCCTCGGCACTCCCGCTGCAAGTCAATGCCTTCCGGTAGAGACATGGGTGCCCACGCTGGCGGACAGGGCCCCTGTCCTGCAGGCGGCCGTCGTCTGGGGCTCCTTACCGCCCCGACCGCAGCCCAGGGCCTCCGGGTCCAGCCAGGCCTCTGCCCGCCCTGCGCCCCACGCACAGGCTGGGCCCTGGCCTCCCGGTGCTCCAGCAGGATCGGGGGAGAGCAGAGAAACCATCCTGTCGGTTAGCACCACAGTCTCCCCCTTCACGAGTGTGGGGCTGCAAGGAGAGCCTGGCAACAGGAACACACGTGTGCGCGGTAACGAGATCGCCGAGGGAGTGTCGTCTTGAAAGGACAGGAGCAGTGGAGGCAGCCGACTGGCACAGGTTAGCACGACAGAAGTCCAGCGGCCGCTCGCCCACCTAACCGGGCCTGGGCCCCTCTCTGCTCGGATTGCCCCCGCCCCGGGCGGCGTCCACAGACGCTCCCGCGCCCCGCAGGGTCCTCGTGTGAGGAGGAGGCGCTGGTCCTCGGCTCTCCCTGGCCCACTGGTACCCGACACCAGAGGGTGTCGGCAGAACGGCTGCCCAGGCCTCGGATTATATGACGACAAGTAAAGTAGAGGGCGGTGCAGACAGGTTGTCACGGCGACGCCAGACCGGGGATGGAACCCAGGGGCGGGGCGACAGGCCCCTCCTGCCTCCCTGGGGGAGAGGGGGCCCCCCGATGACGCGCCTCCGAGCGGTTTGGACGGGGTGAGGCTGGTCCAGGGGCGGGGGGCTGCCACTTAAGCCCACGCTGCCATTCAGGAAGCCTGGGACAAAGAGCACCCGCCTGGGGGACAAAGCGCTATTACGTACACACATGTATGTATCCCCACTCTTTCAGATCCTTTTCCCTTCTAAGTCATGAAGAATATCGAGTAGAGTTCCTTGTGCTATACGGCAGATCCTTATTAGCAATCTATTTCATATACAGTACTATGAATATGTCCATCTCAGTTTTCCCATTTATCCCCATCCCCCCTGGGAACCATAAGTTTGCTTTCTACATCTGTGACTCTATTTCTGTTTCGTGGATAAGTTCGTTTGTTTCTCTTTAAGATTCTCCATGTAAGTGATACCATGTGATATTTGTCTTATGGTGACTTGTTTCACTCAGTATCACACTCTCTCAGCCCATCCATGTTGCTGCAGATGGCATTATTTCGTCCTCTTTATGGCCGAGTAATATTCCATTGTATACAATTACCACATCTGTATCCATCTGTTGATGACCATTGAGGTTGCTTCCATATCTTGGCTATTGTAAATAGTGCTGCAATGAACGCCGGGGTACATGCATGCTTTTGAATCACGGTTTTCTTGGGGTGTATGCCCAGCAGTGGGGTGGGACTGCAGTGTGAAGAAAGTGCATACTGTTCTCCACAGTTGCTGTTCCAATGTGAAGTCACGTCCCACCATGTCTTGCGGTACTCCAGGCCTCCCTGTCGTTGTCTATCTCCCGGAGTTTGCTCAAACTCATGTCCATTGAGTTGGTGATGCCATACAACCATCTCATCCTCTGTCACCTCCTTCTCCTCCTGGCCTTAATCTTTTCCAGAATCAGGATCTTTTCCAATGAGTTGGCTCTCTGCAACAGGTGGCCAAAATATTGCAGCTTCAGCTTCAGCATTGGTCCTTCCAACGAATTCTCAGGGTTGAGTTCCTTTAGGATTGATTGATTTGATCTCCTTGCAGTCTGAAGGACTCGTAAAGAGTCTTCTTCAGCACAATTCAAAAGCATCGATTCTTTGGTGCTCAGCCGTCTTTATGGTCCAAGTCTCGCATCCATACATGACTCCTGGAAAAACCAAACCTTTGACTATATAGACCTTTGTTGGCAAAGTGATGTATCTGCTTTTTAATATACTGTCTAGGTTTGTCACAGCTTTTCTTAGCAGCAAGTGTCTTTTAATTTCATGGCTGCAGTCACCATCCGCAGTGATTTTTGAGCCCAAGAAAATAAAATCTGCCACTGTTTCCCCTTTATCCCCATCTATTTGCCATGAAGGGATGGGGCCAGATGCCATGATCTTCGTGGCGCTGCAGTCCCAGGACACTCCTGTGACCTTTCTATGGCTCCTTCTGCCCCACTTAGAAGTGAGAACACTTACCACCAGAGCCCTCCAATTGCAGACAGACAACGGGCATCACAGCTGATGGTTAAAGGAGCCAAAAACTCAAGGATAAAATGCATGTTCATAGCTGTATTAAGCACGTGCTCTGTAATTCATTCCTAGGTCACCTACAGCTTGCTCAGAAATGCTCTATGAAACAGCATTTCGTGGAATGGGAGTCTCTTCAAAGGGCCAGGGCCTTGCTGCTCACTGTTGAGGCTTGGTGTCAGTGGCCCCTGGGAAATGCAGGCTCCCAGGCCCCTGACCCGGTCCTACTGAGTCAGGAGCTGTGTTGTGACAGATGAGCGTGTGTGCAAGAAAGCTGGGTGAGTGTGTGCACTCTTGAGTGGAAGACAGCCTTGGACCCCAAGTATCTGTTCAACAAGTGACTAAGTGATCGACGAAAGTCACTTTTCTGCACTGCATTTTCCCACCTGTAAAGTGGGCATCATTCTCCTTTATCAGTTTGATAGGAAAGAGGGAAGATAGTGACATTGTATTCTATTCTAAGAATGTTCCAAGATGTTACATAAAGTATGTGTGAAAGTTGAAATGAGAAGTACCCTTCCATAAAGACAGTGAGGGCACTTTCATCGTTATGGCTGGGGTGATGCCTGGGCTCTTGAGCTCAACCTCGGTTCCCGTACCCAGCTACCCGGATGTAAGTAATTCTCCGCAAGTTACTTTGAGAAAAAACCCTCAAGGAGACAATCCAATTTCCAAATGTAAATTCCAACAACATACAGAAGGCCCTCTATTGCTTCCAGTCCCCTGGTGCGAAATGATGCTATCGACAAAATGAGATTGCCTTTGACATTGTTGCTGTTTCTGCGGAGGGACTTTCAATGTGAAAACGAGCTGTTTCTCTTGCAAAAGGATGTGTGCGTATAAAGCTGAAAGTTTGCGCCCCTTAGCATGAGTTCGAGGAAGACAGAAATGATGTAGAAAGACAGGAATGTTCAACATCGTGTGGTTTTGAAGGGCTTGCTTACGAGCCTTAATTATGATCTGTCCTTTGTACAGAGGATGGGATTCTAGCCGTGGGAACAGGAGACGTGGCCCCACCGCGATATCTCCCAGCACGTGCCTCCCTCACCCTAGGGTGCCTCCCGCCATGGCTGTGCGCATCTGGCCACTGCAGCACCGAAGCTGCCGGATTCAGAATTCCATTTCAGGGGGATCAGCCTGTTCAGATTCTAGATATTTTGTTGTTACTAACATTGTCCAAGCTCTATAGGCGAGAACATAAGCAAGTTAAATACTTGAGGGAAATAAGCCCTCAACAAGAGGTGATAATTTTTTTCTCTATTTGATATTCATGATTTGACACATAAGAATATATTGACAGGAGATCAGACCTTTGTGGCATAAAAACAAAATTGTGGTCATTCAGCCCTTAATTCTGTTGAGCATGTTTTTTTTCCCCCAAAAGGCTGTGTGATATTTAGATGTGTGTGTGCACACGTACACGTGTTTAGTTGCTCAGTCATGTCCAACTCTGTGATCTCATGGACTGTAGCCTGCCAGACTCCTCCGCCCATGGGATGCTTCAGGCAAGAATACTGGAGCAGGTTGTCATTTCCTCCTCCAGGGTTTCTTCCCAACCCAGGGATCAAACCCACGTCTCCTGCATTGGCAGGAGGATTCTTTAACCACTGAGCTACCAGGGAAGTGCTGATAATTAGATGATGCAGAAGTCAGTGGTCTGAACACCTCACTTATGCTGGATTAAAGGGGGGTCTTGAGTGGAACACACTTTGTAGTCAGAACCGTGATATTGTTTCTGGTTTGGCCATCACCTCATCCAACAGAAGATTTATAACAGAGGCAGTTGTTATTCTGTGACACTTTCAAACAGGCATGGAGGGCAGGACCTCAGCAACTTACGGAAGGGTGAGACAGAGACAGTCTGGTGCCCTGGGAAGGAGCTTGCCTGCACTCTGGTGCTTCTCTGCGGCCTTAGACAAGGCAGCTAATCTTCTTGGGTCTTGCTTTCTCCATTTATAAAGTGAGTAGAACCAGATTCTCTCTCTTTTTTAAAAAAGATATATATATAAAATTTATTTTATCCTTTTTTTTCTGTGTGCAGGCTTTCTCTAGTTGCGGCAAGTGAGGGCTACTCTCTGGTTGGAGTGCAAGGGCGTCCTGTTGTGGTAGCATCTCTTCTGTTGCAGGGCGCAGGCTCTAGGGAGTAAGGGCTTCAGTAGTTGTGGCGCACATGCTTCGCTGCAGCATGGCATGCGGAATCTTCCCAGACCAGGAATCGAACCCATGTCCCCTGCATTAGCAGGCATATTCTTGACCACTAGACCCCTAGGGAAGCCCTAGGTTGTCACTTAAATCCCAAATTTTACCATTTAAAGGTCAACGGAGTCTTCTCGTCTGTGATGAGCAGAGAGCATCCCAGACTCCCTCCAGGTCTGGGTCTGTGTCTGCGGGCTGCCTCCTCCTGCGCCCTGGGACTGGCACACACAGGGCAATGCAGACACTTCCAAGCTGGACAGCGTCTCTTCCCTAAACACGCTTCCGCATCTCCCACCGGCCAGAGAGACCATGGGCTCAGGTCGTTCTAAGACTCGGTTCCACTCTTTACGTGGAAGGGATAGGGCATAATGGTAGCTGACGATTTATAGGCCATTTTCCTGAGCTCTGAGCATAAATCCATCTTCCCTATTGGACGTTACCACCAGTCAGCAGGGTGTGTTTTAATTATTATTTTAATTTCACATTGGCAGAAAGACGCTGTCGAATAGTGCCTTTCCAGGGAAACTCTTACTTTGGGGGGCCATTGGAACCCGCACTTTTGGCTCATGCTTCCCTGCTTGTATGAGGCGTGTTATCGCTTTCCCTGAACTGCACTCCATGGGGTACTTACCGACTGTTCCAGAGACGCATGACTCGCTTCCTGACGGGGTCTGCGCCTCCCCGGATGCTGTGAGCAAGTGCTGAAGGGCGGGTCCACAGTGGACCAAGCCATCTTATCAAGAACGGAGGCTGGTTATCTGTTTAATCTATAGTGGTGTATATATTTTAATCCTGACCTCCTAATTTAAACCATGCCCTTTTCCTCCTTGGTTTTCTATGTCTGTGAGTCTATTTCTGCTTTGAAAATAAATTTGTGTCATATTTTAAATTCCACATACAAGTGATATCACAGGATATTTGTATTTCTCTGTCTGATGTGTTTTACTTAGTATGCTCCTTAGATCCTGAGGTCTATCCACTTTGCTGACAAGGACCTGCTATATAGCACAGAAAACTATACTCAATATCTTATAATAACTTGTAATGGAAAAAATCTGAAAAAGAATATATATATACATTATTATATAATATATATACATTATTTTTTATATATATCCACATAACTCAATCACTTTGCTGAAACTAACACAACACTGTAAATCAGCTATATTTCAATGAAAATTAAAAAAATAGATGCTAAGACAGTATTAATACTCAGCCATTTTTAGTCTTGTTTTCACATTCCATTAACTTCTCAGTCTAGGGAAAGAAGAATACAGAAGACTCAAGCATACAGAATTGAAATATGTATCTTATTTGACTTAAAAAAAATCAACTCTACTATCAAGAATTACATGAACTGATACATATTGGGAGATAGTATTTATTTTGTATAGCTTTTTCTTTGGCCAATGTTCCATACTTTGCTCATGTTAACAGTAATAAGGTTCTCATACCAAACATTCCTCCTTTCACAAGTTGAATAACATGATACTAAAGGTCTACAAAAAAATGGAATTCCAAGGTTAAAATGCCCACACTAGTAGTATTGAGAACTCAGAGTTTTATATTTTGACTTCTGAAATATGATCACATTTGTGGGCCATAATTAGATTATTAGTTACAGAAAACCTAAATTAAAAAAAAAAAACCCAATAAACCCCAAAATTAGCTAATAAAGTTTGCATAAATTTTGCCTCTAAACAAGTACTATAAATAGCAAGCAATTTAATACAACAAGAGACTGGACGGTATAGAGAGCAGTAATTATGCATCCACCAAGTGAGGCCATTTGCACCTGGGCTACATTCATAAAACTTGTGCTGTAACCCTAGGAAATTCACGTCCGCAGTTGGTCATGCTCAGTCTTTTCCTGTCATTTTTTTTCCCTGAAAGTTGCATGCTGCTTGTCTGTCCTTATGTAAATCTAAAATATGCTGTTTATCCCATTTGCACATGTGGTCAAGTGATCAAGAGAAATGTTTTCAGTCCTGTGCACTCCCTGCCCCATTTTAAAGGAAATCCTGAATGTAGTAAATTCACACTAATTGGGAGCTCTATGAAGGGGTTAAAACATTGCCCATTACAAGTCGGGTGGCCATTATAAATGTTACCCAAATAAAAGCCAGGAACAGGAAGCCAAAAAGCAGGTCCCTGCGGCAGGCATGTCTTAAATGATATCATTTGTCAAGTTTCCAGCATCTTGTGGTGGGTGAACACACAAAAAAAGGAGGTCTGTGTTGTACCAAGGACGTTACATCCTCATTAGCTGGAATGTTCTTTAAGTACATAATGCAAGATTTTCATTTTAATAAGAGGCGGTGACTTGTCACTGCACTTTCATTAGATAAATACTGAATGTAATACTAATGACCATTTATAAAGGCGCTATCCTCCTCCTGAGAAACTCCATTCAGATGAAATCATATAATAACAAATTTTAGAGCACATCATGCAAAACTTCTGTGTAGTTTCTCTGCAAACTATTTCCTGATTTTTTTTTTTATGCTGAAGGCGGTGAACAATGGGAGTCATCATCAAATGGACCTACAATGACATTGTTGGTATTTTTTGCATGCAAACACAAATTTGAAGGAAGAGCATTTGGCCTTTTACAAATCACAATGGAAGGGGAGGGAATAGCTGGGACTCCCTTGTTTCTTGGCATGCCAACTGGAGCCAAGGCTCTCCATCTGCCCAGCCGGGGACCTCAAGGCTGATGTGCAGAGAAGGCCACCCTGAGAACCCAGAAATAATTCATCCACCAGGATCGTTCAGCCCCGGCCCCATCTCTAAAACAAAGACTGACAATTGCCCTGAATTATGGATGTACTTTTTGTGATATGTAATACAGTTCAGAAGAAAGGCGGCCAGAGGATCGCACCATTTCACCTCCCATTAGAGGCTGGGCTTGAACGATAATCCCAGAAGATGAAACTGATGCTGAACTATGACCCTCAATTTACAAATCATTTTTCAGAAGAATAAAAAAAAAAAGTTTAAACATATTTTTGGCATTATCTGAATGGGCGGAATCTTTCATGCTTGTTTTCTAAGAATAAATGAAAACAGTATGCACTGTAGTTTCTTAGTTTGGGAAGAGACAGAACATGAGGTTTTCAGATTATATTTTATTTTAAACCTGGTTGTTTGAATTTTTTTTTTTTTTTTTTTTTTTACATAGCTGAATTTAGTGTATGCCTTCAAAACATAATAAATTTCTATTCTGTAGCTTCAGGGATCCATCCGTTAAAATGTTGGTCTTTCATCTTTATTACTCTCCCATTAAAATGAAAGAAACCGGGACGCACTTCAGTTTAGAAGAAGCAATTTAGTTGGCAATGTCCTTACTACTCAAGTCTTGACAAAGGGAGAAAGCCCATGATTGCTTAGACTTCACACATCTGTCTGCCTAGGACACAACTAAGCCTATCAGACAGAGACTACCTTACAGTGAATAATATTCTCTGATGAGCTGATTTGATGACAACGTTGCTCCACTCCCAGCCATTCCCTTGCAGTTACATTCATAAAACCTGTCCCCTCCCCTTTGTTTGCTTGGGCCTCTAAAAGGGAGGCAAAGTCCCCTTCGGTTTCGCTACAGCTGTTAGGTCTGAGCGGGACAGATTAATAACGGAGCAGCACACTGGCCTGGCTTCTCCGGTGCCCTGCACTAGTAACCCTTTGCTATAATGAGGACGCAAAGAGCCTCCCATCGGGCTGTTACCCTTCTTCATAACTCAAAAGCGTCACGGTGGCAATAGCCTCCGGTGCTATTTGTCTTTAGTGCAGTTGTGACACTCCGGCATGATCCATAATTTGGCAACTATTTACCGTGACATTTCCCTTCAGTGCAGCCATAACATTCAGTGAAGCCATTATTTGGCCCCATTTACCATATAAATTGTATTGTTGTGCATGCATGCTAGCAGCTACATTAGGTACCTGAAAATGAGTAAATCTTGTAAAATAGATCCTAACAGCTATTCAGTGGTAGGACTGCCTTGCTCCTCAGACAGAAAGAGAGAAAAATTAAATTCGGTCACCAAGTTTCCTCGAATATCTCTAATCGCGTGTCTATTTGTTTAGCATGTTAGAGATGCTGAAACCCAAGGCTCTGAAAAACAGTCTGGTGGGTGTGGCTTCGTTAGAAAGGCAGGATGGGGTTCCCACCTCAGTGATGAAAACCAGAGCAGCCTTTGGGGAGCTGAGGAAGGTGGGGACGGAGGTGGATCCGCTGTGGGCTTGATTCAGAGGGGAAGGCGCGGGACTGGTTACCTTCACGGGGGTGACATCTGATGATGGTGACAAGAAGCATCTTGTCCCAACAGGCCACGTGGAGAACTGAAATGGGACAGGCATCAGTGGTGGCTACTCTGCTTCCACGATCAGAGAGAAAACCCACCTTCCCAAGGTCTCGGATGTGAAGCAAACGCACACTCAGTTTAGGTCGCTTCAGTCCCTGCTTTGCAGGACACTGTCTGACACACCCCAGTAGGCAGACGAAGGATGCTGTTCCTCGTCCACGGAGCTTTCCCCGTACGGCCCATGTTTGTCACGTGGACTCTCACTGTGGATGGAGCACACCCTTCTTCACTTCCCGTGCATGTATTAAATTTTTAAAGTCTCCCGAATCTCTAGTTTACCTTTACCAAACCTGCTCTTTTGTCTATGTAAGTTTTCAACACTACTTTGCTTCTTAAAGGAAGAGAGAAATTTTCCATCCCACACATGCCTCACCAGCATGATTGTGTATAAAATCATTAAATAAAGAGATACTTCTTTAAAAGAGGTCTGTGCTCATTTAATTTTCTTTTTCTAATGACCTAACAGAGTCAGAGTTTTGGGAGAATCCCTCCAAATTTCTATTTACAGAATTGGCTGGTAATTTATGGAAGGAGAAGGGCCATTTCCTGAGAATATGGACTCTGAGAACTGACTGACTTTTGCTCTCCCTCTCATGTGTTAACAACTTGTTAGCATTATACCAAAATCTCCCATAGTAAAGAACTCATGAACTATTTTCAAGCCTGATTTTAAAATCTCATCAAGTTGAAGACATGCTGATTTGATCAGATCTTGCATCAGGAATTAATTTAGTTCCCTGGAACAATAAAATCTGGAATGAGACTGTCCATGAGTAAAGAACTGAATGTAAAGGTTTTACCTCTGTGCCATGGAGGGAAGTTTTATTAGCACTTTTTTTGGCAAGGGAAAGCAAAAAAAGAAAAAAAGGAAGCAAAGAAAAGAGAGAGACCTATTCATTAAACTTTACTTTTGTTTTAAAAAAATATTATCTCCATTACCAACTAAAAATAAATTGATTTGAGTAATTCTGGGGCATAAAATGCCCATTTTCTTTCTCCTTTTATTTATGCCATTGTTCTGCTTTTATAGCTTACTGTTGACAGAGGGAGGTAATTCAACGACAATTTTCCCAGTGTTTTTTCTCATGTACATATAATCGACGGCCCGGAAGACTGACTCCAGGCCAGTAAACCTGCCCTCTGCAGACAGACCTCCGGTGTCCACCTCACAAACCAGGTCGCCACCTGCATACATCTTGAGCAAGTGGTCCATGGCACCTCGAAACTCGGGAAGGCAATGGTTCAAGAAGAAGCCCTGGATGCTGGCAGATTTCTTCAGCAGTTTGGCTGGAAGTGTTCCTGCTTTCACGGGCGACAGGCCAGTAGGAGTCTGGTAGCCAGAGACAAACCCGATCACTATCAAGCGCCCTCGGGTAGCCAAAGCGTCCACGGCCAAGTCAAACATGGCTCCCCCGACGGACTCGTACACCACGTCCACACCTTGCGGGTACTCCTGCCTCAGGACGGCGCCCACGTGCTCCGCGTTATAGTTGATGGGCCGGTCGCAGCCAACAGACTTCAGAAAAGCACACTTCTCGGCAGAAGAGCACGTCCCAATGACGTGGCACTTGGCCTTCTTTGCGAGCTGGACGGCGAACTGGCCGGTGCCCCCGGCTGCCGCGGTCACCAGGACTGTCTTCCCTTCCGACAGCCCCCCGAGCGCTTTCAGGCTAAGGTAGGCTGTGGTCCCACTCACCAGGAGCGCGAGATACTCTGGTTTCAGGGCCGGCACTGGGATGGCGACCCTGGCGGGCACCACCGTGTACTCAGCGAAGGAGCCAGGCGCCATGTAGGCCACGGCCTGGCCGACCGTGTACCCCGCGCTGGCAGACAGGCCCAAGGCCACCACCTCGCCCACACCTTCGAAGCCCGCGTCGAAGGGGGTCTTCACGGAAGGGTCGTAGCGGCCAGCCGAATAGTTGATGTCAGATGCATTGACACCAACAAATCTGGAGGAAAACAAACACACAAACACATTCAGGTGCGTTCTTTGTCACGGCTTTTTCCATTCCTCTAATTCTGGTGACCGTGGAGGGTGGTGAAGCTGTTATCTATTCTGACAGAATTCAAAAAAAAAAAAAACACAACAAAAACACCCGAAACTCTTGATATGCATTCAAAAAAAAGAAAGAAAGAAATCAAATAACTGTGAGCTCAACAGTGATTCTATATCAGAGTTTTGGTATATTGTAGTCTTTCATTAGTTTAGGAATAATTTCACATCCCTCTAAACAGCAGGTTATTTATTTCATACACCATTAATTCCCTTTCTCTTTCTTTCAAAAGAGAGGAAAAAAAAAATTCAGGAAGGCTTCATACACAAACTTCACTGGAGCTATGAGTTGGAAATTAATTGGTCTCTTAACAAAGATGTTAAAAACAACAGTGGGATAAAATATATTCAAAGAGGTAGACTTGTATTGATTCTGGCAACAATTTAACACTTCAGATAATAATAGTAACGACAATGATATTATTAAAGATTGATGTAATGTGCAAGGTCACTGGATGTTACACGTTACTGCAGGGGTTGTTTCAACCAGTGTGAGAGAGGCTGCAGCAAATTTTCCTTCTGATGTAACTGTGTCCAGTGTGAAAATATGCATTTTGATTAATTGAACAAAAATTGTCTCATAAGGGTAGAGAGATTTTTAAGGAACATCCAACATTTTACAGTCTTTCCCAGATGAAAAGGAAAGCAAATCGACACTATATTTTCCCTCAACAAGAAGCAGAGACATACTTGATTAATACCAGATGATTATTTTCACTTTGGTATCCAGAGTCAATTTAATTGCCAGGCTGGTATTTTTACCAGCTTTTTTTCATCTCAGTATACCTCATAACAAAAATATCCTGATACATAAGGAAAAAAGCCATCTTTCTAAGGATGTCCGGACGTGGCTGAGACACACAGCTGGAGGACCCTAAAGATGCCATTTCCACCTGTAATGAAAGGAAAGGTTCGGGGATCTGGTGGCAGGGGAAACTGGTAAGTAGGTCTCATGTTAAAATTATTTACTTTTAATTTAACTTAATAAACCCCAAACTGCCTCGCACAAGGATCCACTTCCACTGTATATATAGACAATACTTTGCCCTCCTAAATGCGCCCTCATGACGGTGCCCGGCATACACGACTGGACATTCTACATATCTTATCAACAGAAATAAGAAAGCAGGAAACTCTCCTTCGGGCTGGTCCAGCAGCTTTCAGAAGTTACCAGACACAAGGCCTCACAATCACCTTACAGGATTCCATACCCGAACAGGACACAGTAATAAGAAGCAGAAATAATGCATTGTGGTGGGCTCTCATTTGGCATTTAATGCCAAGATACCCACGTTCCATCTTTTGGGTGGGGGAGGGCCGGGCATCTTTCCTTTCACTTTGCCGAGTTCTCCAGGCCTGGCCTAGTGTCCTGAGCGCGTGCTTCCGAACCTCAGGGAAGGCGGGTGGAGCCCAGTCGGGTGCCTCTGGATGCCCGATCGCCGGGGCTGGAAGGCCGGCTGCAGGACCGCCGGCGGGGGCGGGGAGGTGGGCTGTGCTTACAGGTGGGGGCCAGGGCGGGTAGCCCGCTCTGTTCTCCTCGCGCAGGATTAGGCTCGCCCTCCCGCGGCCTTCGCCCCTCCCGTCTTGCCCCCGCACCCCCACCCCACCGCGCTGGCGTTTCTGTCTTTCCAACCACAGAGGCTCTTCCCTTGCGGGAGCCCCCGCCTTGGACTCGGCCCCTCGGGTCACCCTCATCTCCAAACCCGAGTGAACTGGGGGGAGGGGGCTGGCAAGCGGGAAGGGCTGCTGGAGGAAAAGGCAGCCCCATCACCGCCCCCGCCCCGCACCCCCGCCCGGGGCTGTGGTTGCCACTTCCAGGCGGGAGGCGGCGGACCCAGCAGGGAGTACGCCTGGGAGGCCAGCGGCGGCGGGGCGAGGGCACCCGCGCAGAGGGGGCCGCGAGGGCCCGTGTGCGCGCGCGCGTTGGGGGGCAGGGTGGGCTCTGCCGGGAGCTCGGCGGCTGCAGCCCACCAGCGGCAGCTTGAGCTCACCAAGGGGGCTTTGCTTAAAAACCCAAATCAGACATGGCGGTGGAGCCCGGCCAGCGCTGGAGCGGGGGCCGAGACCACAGGGCCCGCCCCGCGCCGGGTCCACGTCCCCGCTCCCTGCGGCGCCCTTGATGCGCCCGGGCCAGCCTGCGGGGCGCCAGAAACCCGCGCTTCTTGGACGGTCTCCCCTCGCAAGTGCCCGGCCTCCACCGACTACCCGGCCGGTGCCGTCGTCCCGCGGCCTCTCCACCGCCACCACGGACAGAAGCGATCCGTGAGTCCGACTCCCGGAGCGGGCTGGAGTCGCGCGGGTCGCCGCCCAGGCCCGCGACCGTGACCTCAGCCTCCCTGGACCAAGCCGGGATCCCGGCGGGCGCGTCCAGTCCGCACCGGCCGCCGAGCTCGGGCCCAGCGGCGATCGAGTGCCAGGGGAGCCCCGGGCACGCGGCGCTCCTGAGAACATCGGCCTCGCGACAGAAGCCGCCGGCGGCCAGACCGTGACCTTGGCCTCGCAGGCACCCCCATTTTTCGTGTCTCTTCACCCCACCCTGCAGTCTTCTAAATCGCCTGCGTCGTCGGTGAAGGAATCCTGAGTTTGTCCTCGACTCTGCACACCTCCCCCTCTCCAGGGTCGTCCCTCTGGTTGCGGGCCCCCACCTCTCCCTGAACCCCCGCTTTGACGCGGCGCCGCCACCGCGGCTGGTGGGGACCCGCCACTGCCCGGACGTGCCTTGGTTCTTACCTGGGCTTTGGGAAGAGGATTGGGAGGAGTGGGAGCCGGCGCCTTCGGCTCCATCAGAAACAAGTTCAAGAGCGGCAGGCGCGGTGGGCAGGGGTCCGGGTTTGGGGAACAGCATACAGAAAGGGCGAGTGAGCGAGAAAAAGAAAGAAGACGCGCTAGGGAGGATGCGTGCATTTGGAGACTCCTCTGTACTCCTTTAAACTACGTGCTTTTAATGAGTCCAGGGGTCTAGCGATCCGACAGGCAGACCCATGCAAAAGACAAAAATCGAGGAGCCCCGGGGAAAAGAACGGGATGTTTGGGGCTCTCCCCAAATATATACCTTTCCGGAGTCACAAAGTGATGAGCCCTTTCGTCATGTTTATTGTGAAACAGTGCAGCGGTCCGAGGGGAGGCAATGGGTTTTCTGTTAACAAAAATCAAACCAGAAGACTCAAGTCCAGAGCAAAACCTTCAATACTGGGAGACAAAGTCTGCCAAACCAGACCTTCCTTAAAAAAAAAGAAATAAAGAAAGAAAAAGGGATAAAGAAAAGGAAGAATGAAGGGGGAAAAAAATCTTGGCCTGGAGAATGAGCAGGAATAGTTACCCTCCCGTGAGCAACAAACGGTTTATCAAAAAAATACCCTCCCCATCCCCCACCTTCTCTGTGCCGGTCCTACAAACTCTCTGCTCCATTAACTTACATTTGAACAGAAAATCGTTAGAAATATTTGGAAACGAAATAATGTGGCAGCATCTTGCAAAAAAAGAAAAATCTAAAAATAGTGCGTGAACTGAACCAGAGGGAGTCGGAGTCTTTTCCCCTTTATTTTCTTCTCTTTTCTGAGGAGGGAAGCGGGGTTTCCTCGGATGTTAGAAAGCGGAAGGCCAGAAGTGGATAAAGGAAAGGCGTGGACACGTTTTAGAAGGATTCTAGGCCCCCTTCTCACACCTTTCCTAAATGATAAACTTGATTATGCTAAATCGATGTCTTAAAAAGCACCTCCGTCACTGTGAATAAAGAATTTGTATTTTCTGTTCAAATGGAAAGACACGTGCAAAAGGTTCCGCTGAAAGAGAAAGTCAGAGGGAGCACAATTAAACACCCCCCTCCCCAGGCACCTTTCCAAACAAGTGAATATGGGCTAAATCCATTCACCCCGGAGCAGATTATTATTATTATTATTATTATTACGATAAAAATGAGAAGCTCTTGCACAGAATTTTCAGGCAGTTGACACTGTTCGGGGCGATTTGGTCTGGGATTAAAATGAACTAACCTGTAGTGAAGTATTGAGCCTCTATTCTTTAAAAAAAAAATCGGTAAAATGCCACTCTTACTGACAACGTTTGCTAGAATAAAGGACCTTCCCACAGTTTGGGGGGTAGGAGCAGATTTTCCAGCAGAGTCAGGAGAGGGACGGGCAGAGGTCCGCCCCCTCCCCACAAGCAGAAAACGCGCCCCCTTCTTCTGTGACGGATTTCAAGGTAGAAGTTAGAGGTCAAGCGGTGACTATAAATATCCTATTTATATTAAAGGGATTCTTGGCATCTGTGGACGGAAGATAGAGGCGTGGATCTTAAAGCAACCCAAGTTGAGAGCATCCAACATGGCAGCCGGCACTCCAGAACTCCGACCGACCACCCAGTTCGGGGACCGGCCCTGGTGACCCAGCGCGGGGAAGGGGCACACACCCTACGGAGCTGGTGCCCCGCAGGCGGGTAGGCCGGTCCTGCGGGCAGGAACACCTCCACGTTGGCGCGGGCGGGGGTCCCACCGCGCGGCTGCTAGGAGTGCGGGAACTTCACACCTTCCCCTGCCCGCCCCGCTCAGCCGCCCCCTCCCCACTTCACACCCTGTTTGTAAAAGGTGTTCTTTTCCCAAGCAGCCGTGGTGTGTGCCATCAGGGCTCACAGTTCACAGTGAGCAGTATCAGGGGGAAAAAAAAGAAAAAGCCTGCGTGAAACTTTGCCTGTTGGGTTTCTTCGGTGGTTTTTTCAATCTGAGTCTCGTCTCGTGTCCAGCAAATCACTCATGTGTTTTGTATGTCCTGCGTGAACACTCACCCACCCTTCTTTTCAACTTGGCAGGACACGCGTCTGGATCTCAACTGCCTTAGCGGTTCCTGGTACTGATGAAGAAATCCTCCGAAGCCCGGGTCCCAGCGGTGCACTTCAGCCCACCGGTTCGGGCGCCCCCTGCCCCCACCCCTTTCCCAGCCTCCGCTCAGCCCCACCCTTGGCTCACTTGGTTTCTACCTCTCCAACAGGTTCCCAGAAATTTGACATCCTGGTCAGAATTCCGAAGTCTCCCAGCCAGGTTTGGAAGGCTGATACGAATCTCTAAAAATGGACCGTTCAGCATTGCCCCAAGCTGATTAGATAAGATACACGGTCCTTCAGTCCTCGCCGAGGACCGGGTGCTTTCGAGCACACCACTGACAACCTGGTTATAACCAAAAGTTACTTCTCCCTCCGAAAGTATTACGCAACCTGAAATATGCAACACTCGCCCCACAGACGGGACTGACCCGGCTCGCCCGCTCTCGCCAAGGGGGATGGAGGAAGCGGACGCCCTGCCTGCAAGTCAGGCAGCTAGGGGACCCACCGGCAGAGTCGCGGTCACGGCTCTGCAGAATGAGGTCCCTTCCCTCTTGTTGCTTCAGCAGTTACTAAGGATTAGTGAGATGGAAGCAAATTAAGGTGCGCAGTGTGGAGGTGGAAAAGACAGTCCGAAGGTCGGGCGACGACCCGAGCCTCATCCACTCTGCAAAACCTGCGGCCATGCCCCCGCCCCGGCCCCGCCGCCCGGGACGCGCGCCCCGCGCCCCGCGGTACACTGCAGGGCACAGACGACAGTCACACACAGCTGACAACACCCAGAGGGCACCGGCGAGGTGCACTCCAACACAACCAACGACAGGCTCCACCACAGCCAGGCAGCTGCCAACCTGGAGCGGACAGGAACAGCCAGCCGGGGCCCCGGCCTCCTTCCTCCAAAGCACGTTACCTAAACGTCGCGGTTTGTGTCCAGGCTGTTCCCAACTCCACCCTAAAGATTAGGCGATCGCTGGAGCCGTGGGTGCGCGCGGGTGGGCCGGGCAGGGAGCCTCCCCTTCTGGGTCCCGTCGGTTTTATTTCGGGAGCGGGAGGGGGAGGAGGAGGGAGGGCTGGGGGAGGGGAGGGGAATCCCAAATTAAAATAACCCTCCGTTATGAGGACGCTGGGTGCCATCGGATATTCACACCGGCAACAGTCTCATTACGTTCGCCTTCGCCAGATGGCGGCGGGTTCAACTTCCCGGGATCTCGTAAAGTCGGGCTGTGCGCCCAAGCGCGCGCCGGGAGTGGGGACGCCGGCGGGCGCGGGACAGCCCCGGAGCCGCACGGCGCGGCGCGGGTCAGGGCCGGGGCGGGGGTCGCGCGCCGGGCTCACCGGTTCCGGACGAGGAGGTCTCCGTCCCCGGGGAGTGGCACCGGGCAGTCCCGGCGCAGGGTGACGGCCTCGCGGAAGTTGGGGCTCAGCCGGGTCACCACCAGCTTCTGCATCGCGCTAGGGATGGCCGAGCCCTGGAAGTCCAGGAAGTGGCGGGCGTACGACATGTCCACGATGGCTCGGGTCCCGGCGAGCGCTAGCCTCTGCATGGCCCGCGCCTCTGCCTGCTTTCTGCGCCGCCGTTGGCCGGGGTTGCGCCCAGTCCGGGCCGCTCCGCGAGGCTCGGCTCCGCGCGGCGGGCGGAGCGGGCGGGTCCGCCCCTCCTCCGGCCCGCGCCCTCCCCTCGGCTCCCCCCCCCCCCGACTTCCCCACTACGCTTGGCGCCCGCTCCCCCCTCCTGCCCCGCCGCGCGCTGCGCGGGGAGTCCGCGCAGCCCCCGCGGTTCCCGGGCGCGCCACCCCCGGGGTCTGGGCCAGGGGATCGCTGCTGCCCCGGCCGCTGCTCCTTTAATCTTTTTGTTTTGGTTTGAATCTGCTTGGCGCAGACTGGCCAAGGATCCTCTCCACCCTCCCCCTTCCTCCCGGCGCCCGGGAGGCACCGGATATCCCCACCCTCCCCACGGTCTAAAAGCCGGATTTGACTCCTCTAAAAGGGTGAGGGGGGCGGCGAGGGCACCCGCGCGTCCCGCGACCGCCGCGGCCCACAGCCGGCAGCAGCCCGGGGCGTCCTCGGAGCTGCGCGGCGCCCGGCGGCCGGCGCAGGCGCCTCCCCTTCCCGTGCGGAGCGTTCACTTCCTTGCAAGGTGGTACGAATCAACCCCGAGCGCGGCCGGGGCGGCGGGGCACGGCCCGGGCCCGGGGCCGGGCGGGGAGCCCTGGGCGCCGGTGCCGGCGCTGGAGCACGCAGCGCCGGGCGGGGGGCGCCCAGGGCATCCTGCGCCCCAGGCTGTTGGCCCTCGTCCTCGCGACGCCTCGCCCGTGCCTTCTTGCCCTTAGTCTGTCCCATGTAAGTTGCACGAACTAAGCCATTTTATTTATTTTGGCTAAGACTTCATGTTTTTCCATAACTGTTTTAAGTGGCCTCTACAAGACTGTTACAGGTTTCCCACTGGGAAAGAAACACAGATACTGGAAACCAGAGGGTCAAATTCCAGAGCACACTAACATCTTAAACTTCTGGGGTGGGGGCTGGGGGTTGGGGTGCCGAGGGCCTTAATGGAACTGGAGACGTTGCCATGATGTATGAGGACCTTTTCTTATAACCCAGCTAGAAAGATCTGCCATTCCATCGTGTCAATTATCTCCCTGTTTGTATTGACCAAATAATCAATTCACGTCTCACAGAGGGGCCAGATTAAATATTTTCCACATTTTTTTGTGTGTAGTGAGCAAAGTCCATCATTAAATTTTTATTAAAGGAATACATTGTAGTGAAACATGTTTCCTTATTGTCCACTTACCCATTAATTACCAAAATATAAAAGCCGCACAGTGCCCCTCCGCAATCACATCTAACCCCCAAACTAGGATTGCAAAAGTGACACAGGTATTTTTATCTCAAATGTCGGACATTCCTCGTCCAAAGGTAGTTTGTGTCCACGTGGGTGCGTGTGTGTGAGTGTACAAGCGGGGGCGGAGGGGGAGACTCTCAGGTTTAAAAATCTGCAGGAACTAGTGTCTACTCAACTTGGCTTATAACACATGGGCTTCACCCACGGTCAGCCGGTGGATTACAATAACAAACCCCTCAATGTCTTTCTCCAACGTGCAATCTTTTATGTTATGCCGTATTAAGATTTCTTTTTTGTGTCATATTGTTTAGCTCGGGGGGAAAAAAAAAGAAAACAAAGCAATTAAAAAGATTGACAGGTATGGTTTGTGAGAGACCTATTTGTAATTGTCAGGGTGACGTTGGCGAGAGGAGGAGGAGTAAAAACTGAAGCCGGAAAAGCAGCTCGATGTGTCTGTCTATCAGTTGAGACTGTCTGAAAGCTCTGCGATCCGAATGTGTGTTATATTTCACTGAAAAGAGGAGCGAGCGAGAGTGCATCTCCTCTCTCCCAGGAGTTTGGGGGGGACCGTCCACGCTCATCTCGCCCACCCAGTGAATGTCTGCTCTTCACCCCTTCGCGCACACTCTCCGGGTTGTTGTTGTTGGCTTTTTTTTTTTTTTTTAAGGAAGGGGGGTGCTTTTTGTGTATTTTTCCAAATTTTTCTGTTGGAAGATGAAGACCGGCCAAAAATCCAGGATCAAAATGTGTTTGCATTAGATTTCGCCTCCGAAGAAGCGGCGATCCTGGCGGCACAGCCCCGCGGGGAGCGCGGGGCAGCGAGTGGCGCTCCGGCGGCGGGTGACACTGTTTGATCTGTGACTGTTTGGAAGGTGGAGCAGCGCCTGACATCTCCCCCCGGCGCATGTATGTACGGGGGCTTCACTCCTGTCTTGTTTGCTTTCTTCCTCTTAGACTAAGTGCGGGGAGGAAAAGGACAGCCCGGATCGGCCTCGCCGGCGCACAATGAGCAAGCTGCGACCCGCGCACTAAAAACACTCGCCGCGACCCCCGCACCGCCTGGAGCGAGGGGGAGAGAAAGTTGCGCTCCGAGACTCTCGGCTCGCGGAGGAAGGCGCAGGGCAGCGCCCGCAGCGGCGCCCGGAGGAGCGCCCGCCAGCAGCACCGCGGCGGCGGGGAGGCGGCAGCATGGAGCGCGGGCCGCGGGCCGGCCCTCCGAGCGCCCGCCGCTGCGCCCGCGGCCCGCGCCGGGGATGACTCCGGGCTCGGCGCCCAGGCCCCGCGCGCTCCGCCCGCAGCCCGGCGGCCGGGACGCGGCCCGCGCGGCCGCGGCCGCCGCCTCCTGAGCGGCCCCGGGCGCGGCCGTCCATGCGAGCGGCGCCCCGCGGACCGCGGCGCGCCCGGAGCCCGGAGCCCGCGGGGACGAGGCCAGAGTTGGGCGCGCCGCGGAGTTGCGCCCGCGCCCGGGGCCCCGCGTCCCCGCGCCCCGCGAACTCCGGCGGCGGCTGAGGCCCGAGCAGCATGCCGAGGAGGAAGCAGCAGGCCCCCCGGCGCTCGGCAGGTAACGGGCGCGCGGGCCGCGCCGCGGGGAGCGGGGCCGGGGGGCGCGGCGCGGGGGGCGGGGGGGCCCGGCGGCCGGCGCGCGGGGCGGGGGCGCGGGCGGGGGCGCGGGCGGCGCTCCCCCTCTGGGCCCGGGAGCGAGGCCCGGCCCGCGCCCGGCCGCCGGCGCCCCGGGGCAGCCGTCCGCGTCCCCCCACCTGGGCCGGCGCGCGGAGTGGAGAAACTTCACGGCGCTCCTCGGCGCGGCGAGGAGCCCCGACGGGCTGGGGAGGCCGGGGGAGGCCAGGAGGCCGCCGGAGCTCCTGGCCGCCTCGGAAGGGGGCGTGCGCCGGGCAGACGTAGCTCCTCCGCGGCCTGAGCGCGCTGGGAAAGTCCTCCGGAGGCGGGGAGGCTGAACCTGACACTTGAAATAAGGTCACCGGCCTGGGACGCAAGGAATGCAGTCGGAGGATTTCTCTGGAAAATAGCAGCCTTTAATGTCCTGTGCAAGAGGCTTCTGCCCCCCACGCCCCCCCCCCTTTTTTTATTACCTCGAAAGATGTCTTTTGATCAGGCCAGCACAAGGCAGTGATAGTGCAGAATCTGATTGAACAGAAAAGTTATTTTTCTCTGGAGAAGGAACTGGCAGGAGCTGGTTTTCCTTGTTTTCTGTTTTATTAGAGGATTGCCATCCTTGATTTGATGTGTGATTGATCGCCTGTCATCCGGCGGCCTTTGATCTATTCATTCCTGATAAACATCAATAAATCACTCACCATGGAAACACACATGCTCCTGACAGCTCAGCCACTCTCAGGGCGACTTTTCTCTCTCGCTCCCCCTTTTTCCTGCTCCATTTTAATTTTGTCTCAGAAGTTTTACAGCTGCAGCATCCTCAACTCAGCTCACCTCCTAATCCATGGCTGAGACCCTGGCGTGGGTCGACTGCAGTGCATTTTTCACTGCAGGTTTGAAAACAGCCGGATAGTTCTTTCCGCTGCCTACTGAAGTCTTGTCTCGATTTTGGACACTGTTTATGGAGCTTGGAGTACCACCGATCTGCTAGTGAGTTATCACTAAGTAAGAGAGTAAATCAACTCTCCCCAAGCTGTTAGGGGGGGGAAAAAGTAATAAAAGGGTGTTTTGTGTTTAAACAAGTGTGACTGTTTGTTGCAGTATAGAATCGAATCTGAATAATTTTTAGTGTTACCCTCAGTAATGGGCTCCTGTTCATGTCTCCATAGATGCCTTTTCTAGGGAAGCGTTTAAAGCAGAGGTCATTGCTCCCCCAAATCTCACAAATAATATCCACATGTACAAGGGGTCAAATAAAAGAAGTTAATGACTTCTGTTAGATCCTTGAGAGAAATGCTTGCCAGAGCAGAGGCAACTTTGATGTTCAGCATTCATAGCATAAAGTGGACAGAAAGGGGAATGTTTATTTTATTTTTTTTAATAAAACTTTGAAGAGTGCAGTAAGATACTGCAGAGAGTATGTGCCTCCCTGCTACCCCCTAAATGTATAGCACCATCCATAAAGACATTCACCCTTTGCTTGTGCTGAAAGTGAGAGGTCTCTTAGCGTTTTTACTACCAGAGGGATTTATATGACAGAAGGTACATTGAAAAGTTGCATTTTGAAGATGACTCGTGGGCACTGAAGAACTTTTGCGGTTAGAGTGCAGTGGATGTTTCTGAGGACAAACAAAATGCTGAGGGAATGAGGTACTGCAACTTTAAATACCACCTTTTTTTTTTTTTTTAATAAAAGGTTTGAAAGTTGACAAGGGCATGATGGTGCATGGTAATCCATCCTGGCAGCTCTTACATAAAAACAAGCCGTCAAGGCGACTTTTTTCCAATATTGATTTAATTGTCTGTCTTTTGACAGGCACATATATCATTGGCTTTAATGGTCAATCAAAAGTTGGCAGGCTCAGTGTTTCCATTCTTTCCTCTACACGACATTTGGCATACTTAATCAAAATGCTGCAAAGTGATGGCCGTGAGGAGCTGATGACTGAGTCATCTGCTGTACAGGAACTTGAGAGGGGAAAAAACCCTAAAAAAATGGAGCCAAAATATATTTTAGTTGAGAGGAAATTGAGACATGTTCCAAGTATCCTGTGTTTTGAAGTGAGATTTCAAAAATAGATTCCATGCTAAGAGGTCCTGTGTAAGTTTAATTACAGGGTTTATTATCTCTACTCTGATTCCAAACCTGCAGGACTCTTGTGTTCATTAAATGAGCCATTGTTTAGCTCTTACCCCCCTTACCCATTAAAAAAAACAACAACAACAACACTTAAGGTGGATTCCTAGCAAAATAAAGCTATTTGCTTTCATCTGAAGTTACTTCCATTAACACACACTGGTTCACACTCACTTATTTTCACTAATATTTACATTGGCGTAAGTCTTCGATGTATTTGTCATGGTTTAGGTGAGAAAATCTTGATTTCCTTCATCTTAAGCATTTAATAGGAATCTTCCACGTTTCTAACGTTCCCTCTGGAAGTAGCCAGAATACATTTGTAGCTAATATTATTTGTTCATTTTCAGGAAAAGAGAGAGGGCAATTATATACATATGGGAGTCATGCTATTTTCCAAAGTGTTTTTATTATAACATCCTGACTGGCTTTCCCCCCCTCCCCTTAAAGCTGCACATTCATTGGCCTGCCTCACTGTTCCATCCGTAACTGATGAGTTTTTCTTTAGAATATCTTAGTGTCAAATAATTGATTGTTTGGTCGCCAGGAAGTTGGTGGGTGACAGATGTAGAATAGCAATACTTCATAGTGATGAGAGAGGAAGGGAAAATTATCTAAATGAATCCTCTTTATATAAAAAAATAAAGAACTACTGCTCAGAGGAAATGGCTCCTTCGTAATGAAGCGGCTTCTTAATTATCAAAAAAGGTAAGGTTGTTTAGCCAGCTTCATTAACAGGCCCCTAATTATCTGTAAACCTGATGGATTTGTGACAGGCGTAACGATTAATGCCGACAAATTCAGTGAGCTGTCAAGTTTGCAGCCCGCTTGATGTAATCACGTTGATATTATACAGTCCCCATAGCCTGTAGTGCAGTATTAACTCAATTTGCTGCTGCAGGTGACAAATGGACTTTGCTACCTGACTAATCATGTCACAGAGACAATACTGCTTAATGACCTCCGTAATCCTGGCTTTGAACTGTGCAATAAAGCCGAGACAGAAAACCAACCACTCAGCTGTTTTTTATTTCTATTTTTTCAATTCTGGAGATCCTAATGGTTGGACTTCCTGTGAGTTAGGCCTGCTGTTCTAAGGGGAAGGGAGAGGCAGCATGTCGAAGCAGCAACCTGGAATAAAAACTTTGTGAAAATCCTCATTTTCAGGTGTGGCAGAAGATATCTGACCAAAGTATGTGGCTGGTGGGGGCGGGGGGCGCGTCCCCTCGAACCAGGTTCCGGTAATCCTAGTGTGATCTGTAAATATGTCGAGTGGAGGAGGCCAGACGATTTCCGGGTGAGACTTACACCTGTGAGTTCTGGGAGCTGCGTTTCTATCAAGACGGGGACCATCTCCCGTCAGTGGTCAGCAGTGGTAAGCCTGGAAGCTCACCTTGACATACAAAAAGAAAAACCTTCAGTCACCGATGCCTCACATTGTGTCAAGCTGGAGGAAT